>NC_134484.1:20749018-21049018 GCF_040206685.1 Ascaphus truei | reverse complement strand
GAAAAACACTGGAGGGAGGTAAGAGAGAGAGACACTGGGGGAAGGTGAGCGAGAAAGACACTGAGGGGAGGTGAGAAAGACACTGGGGGGAGGTGAGAATGACACGGGGGGTGAGAAAGACACTGGGGGGAGGTGAGAAAGACACTGGGGAGAGATGAGAAAGACACTGGGGGAAGGTGAGAGAGAAAGACACTGAGGGTAGGTGAGAGAGAAAGACACTGGGGGAAGATGAGAGAGAAAGACACTGGGGGAGGTGAGAGAGAGAGAGACACTGGGGGAAAGTGAGAGAGAAAGACCCTGAGGGAAGGTAAGAGAGAAAGACACTGGGGGGAGGTGAGAAAGACACTGGGGGGAGGTGAGAAAGAGACACTTGGGGAAGGTGAGAGAGAGACACTTGGGGAAGGTGAGAGAGAGAGACACTGGGGGGAAGGTGAGAGAGAAAGACACTGAGGGTAGGTGAGAGAGAAAGACACTGGGGGAAGGTGAAAGAGAAAGACACTTGGGGAGGTGAGAGAGAGAGACACTGGGGGAAGGTGAGAGAGAAAGACCCTGGGGGGAAGGTACGAGAGAAAGACACTGGGGGGAGGTGAGAAAGACACTGGGGGAGGTGAGAAAGACACTGGGGCGAAGGTGAGAGAGAAAGACACTGGGGGAAGGTGAGAGAGAAAGACACTGGGGGAAGGTGAGAGACACTGGGGGAAGGTGAGAGAAAGACACTGGAGGGAGGTGAGAGAGACACTGGGGGGAGATGAGAGAAAGATACTGGGGGAAGGTGAGAGAGAGACACTGGGGGAAGGTAAGAGAGAAAGACACTGGAGGAGGTGAGAAAGACACTGGGGGAGGTGAGAAAGACACTGGGGGGAAGGTGAGAGAAAGACATTGGGGGAAGGTGAGAGAGAAAAACACTGGGGGAAGGTGAGAGACACTGGGGGAAGGTGAGAGACACTGGGGGGAGATGAGAGAAAGATACTGGGGGAAGGTGAGAGAGAGACACTGGGGGGAGGTGAGAGAGACACTGGGGGAAGGTGAGAGAGACAATGGGGGAAGGTGAGAGAGAAAGACCCTGGGGGGAAGGTAAGAGAGAAAGACACTGGGGGGAGGTGAGAAAGACATTGGGGAGGTGAGAAAGACACTGGGGGGAAGGTGAGAGAGAAAGACACTGGGGGAAGGTGAGAGAGAAAGACACTGGGGGAAGGTGAGAGACACTGGGGGAAGGTGAGAGAGAAAGACACTGGAGGGAGGTGAGAGAGACACTGGGGGGAGATGAGGGAAAGATACTGGGGGAATGTGAGAGAGGGACACTGGGGGAAGGTGAGAGAGACACTGGGGGAAGGTGAGAGAGAGACAATGGGGGAAGGTGAGAGAGAGACACTGGGGGAAGGGGAGAGAGAAAACACTGGGGGAAGGTGAGAGAGAGACACTGGGAGAAGGTGAGAGAGAGACACTGGGGGAAGGTGAGAGAGACACTGTGGGAAGGTGAGAGAGAGACACTGTGGGAAGGTGAGAGAGAGACACTGGGGGAAGGTGAGAGAGAGACACTGGGGGAAGGTGAGAGAGAAAACACTGGGGGAAGGTGAGAGAGAGACACTGGGGGAAGGTGAGAGAGACACTGGGGGAAGGTGAGAGAGAGACACTGGGGGAAGGTGAGAGAGAGACACTGGGGGAAGGTGAGAGAGAAAACACTGGGGGAAGGTGAGAGAGAGACACTGGGGGTAGGTGAGAGAGACACTGGGGGAAGGTGAGAGAGAGACACTGGGGGAAGGTGAGAGAGAAAACACTGGGGGAAGGTGAGAGAGAGACACTGGGGGAAGGTGAGAGAGACACTGGGGGGAAAAGTGAGAGAGAAAGACACTGGGGGGAAAGGTGAGAGAGAAAACACTGGGGGAAGGTGAGAGAGAGACACTGGGGGAAGGTGAGAGAGACACTGGGGGGAAAAGTGAGAAAGAGACACTGGGGGAAAGGTGAGAAAGAGACATGAGGGGGGAGGTAAGAGATAGAGACACTGGGGGGAAGGTGAGAGAGAAAGACACTGAGGGTAGGTGAGAGAGAAAGACACTGAGAGAAGGTAAGAGAGACACTGGAGGAAGGTGAGGGAGACACTAGGGGAAGGTGAGAGAGACACTGGGGGGGAAGGTGAGAAAGAGACACGAGGGGGGAGGTAAGAGATAGAGACACTGGGGGGAAGGTGAGAGAGAAAGACACGGAGGGTAGGTGAGAGAGAAAGACACTGAGAGAAGGTAATAGAGACACTGGGGGAAAAGTGAGAGAGAGACACGGGGGGGAAGGTGAGAAAGAGACACGAGGGGGGGGTAAGAGATAGACACACTGGGGGGAAGGTGAGAGAGAAAGACACTGAGGGTAGGTGAGAGAGAAAGACACTGAGAGAAGGTAAGAGAGACACTGGAGGAAGGTGAGGGAGACACTAGGGGAAGGTGAGAGAGAGACACTGGGGGGAAGGTGAGAAAGACACAATGGCGAGAGAGAGTGTTCTGGCACGGGAGGAGGTGGTTCCCTTTTCAGACCAATGAGCTGCACACCCACTGGTAGCAGGGCCTTCCAGCACCCGGAGGAGCCGGAGCAGGCCCCTGCCTCATGATCCCCTATCCCCAATGAGCTCCAGCAGGACCAGGAAGAGATCAACGAAGCGCCCCCCCTCCCCTCCCCCAACTAAAGGGAGGGATGAAGGTCAGACAGAGATGGCAGAATTGAGGGGCGTGGGAGGAGGATGAGTTTTGGGGGGCTGAAGTTTATTATTTGGGTCATCAGTACCCCCCTTGAGTTTGGTTATGGGGATCCCTTGGCAACATTTAAAACGAAAATAAATTATACATAAAACAGTTAGGTAAGAGTGGATGACACTGGGGAAAGCAAATGGGGGAAGGAAAAAAGAGAGGGGAAGGGGGGGAAGTGGGTGGAAGGGGAGGGAGGTAGCAAAGCGGTGGATGAATGCCCCCTCAAATGGATTGCCTTTGTGCACTGTGACAGGGTGAATGAACGTCACCAGCCATATACCTGGCAAACCTATGTTTAGGCTTGCAGTGCAGCAGTGACGAGGTTAAGTTTCAGTTGACAAGGGCTGCTTAATTAGTCTGACCCCAGCTGCATAATCAAGGTGTTTTAAAACCCCCAGGCTGTACACACATGCAAGCTAGCTGGTCAGGAGACAGAACTGAAATACTGAAGAGATTACGGCTATAAGGTCTGTTTTTCAAAGTACATGTGTGATAACTGTCTGTGTCCTGTATGCTGAAGAGAAGCTGCCTTGTTTTCTATGCTGAAGAGAAGCTATTTTGTTTTTGTCTGCTGAAGAGAAGCTATTTTGTTTTTGTGTGCTGTATGTTTTTAAGGCTCAACAAATAAGCCTTATCAAGAGAACCCGCGTGTGTGGTTGCATGTACCCTGCAACATGCACCAGAAAAAAAATATTACCAGATGCCAGCAAACAATAAAATAAACAGATCGTGATCCAATACTAGTATACTGCCTGCACGCACGCCTGCAGCCCAAGCGATTTGCGAACTTGGCTGCAGGAGATTGTAGATGCGTGGCGGATGCGTCACAAACCTGGTTCGCCCTTATTGGCTGAACCTGCTCCCATGCGCTGACGTCATGTGATTTTGTGATTTTGATTACATCAGGCAGGGGGGGCCCATTTTTTACAAACATAAAATATATCTCCCGTCAATTTCTTCTATATTTGTTCAGTATTCATCATATACGCCAATCAATAGATATTGGTGTGTGGTCCATTATAGAATTGGCTATCGTCATAGGTCACTCGTTCAGATACAACATTTAACAAATTTTCATCTTATAAAATTGTATCAACATCTGTCAATACCATGGTATTTATAGACTTATTATTATTATATGCATTATTATGTGTTTTTTCTGGTTTTAAATACTTACATGGTTTATATGGTTTGAGTAAATATTCTTATGTTATATACATTTTCTTTTTCTTTGAATATGATCACCTTTTCCATCGGTCAATTTACATTTGTGATCCTTGTTATATCTTATTATTTTTAAGTACTTTTATATAAGTCAATATTATTTCGTCAATATGTTATATATTGTCAATATTTATTTCATGCTTATATAGCATCATTATTCGAATATGGGTTATTATATCAGAGTACATTTGGCATTTAGTTACACATATAAGGTCTTTAATACATCAAATAATATGCTTTTCTCATGGATCATCATTACATGCGATATGTTGAGGTTTCGTGTTATGTTTAGCACGCAACTTCCACATACGATGTATATACATATATGGTTCCTTTACAAGAACATATGTATATATATTTTATTATTATTTTTATATGTTGCACCATTACATATATAGAATGTTCACATTTCTTTGCAATATTTTTCTTCACATTTCACATCGATATATTTTAAGTTCACACATTAGTTTGGTATTAAGGTATTTATTTCATTTATAATAGTACATATTTCACATTTAGCATTTTATACACTTGATTGTAAATATAATTATCAATGTTTATTTTTTTTGCACACAATTACTCATATGAGTACACATAGGGTTCATTATAGGTGGTATAGGGATGATTTAATTATCCATATTCATGTATGTTTTATGTTTCATTTGAAGTATTATATTCTTTTACTTATATATATTTTGTTGCTTTTTATGGTGCAATTCACTTCCACACAGGTGTGGTCTCAGTTCCAACTGTGATTGGCTGTTATATCATTACAGCAATCACCCATTAGAAACACCTGTCTGGGGTCATTCACTATATAAGGCATCCTGTTTCCAAACTAAGTCACCCTTTGAGAAAGCGCCCTGTGAGGCGAGAAACGCGTCAGGGGACTCCTGTGCTGTTTTAATCTTTGGCTCACTATGCCCCAATAAATTAATTTTATCAACCCATATCAGCCTCATCGATTTGCAGTGCCCAATTTCTCTTTGCTATATTCTCCATTGATACATTGGAGCACGCTTGGGGACTGTTCCTTTAGGCTGCTACATTTCGACAGCCTGTGGTGGATGGTGCCTGACGGATTCTTTCACTGTCTAGTGGAGCATGCAGTGCTTAGCCCGCAAGGTGATGGCCGTGTGCGGTGAGACGCCGGTGCAGGCGAGTTGCGGATACGTGTTATACACCGTGTATACACATTAGGATTGGTACAGATGATATCATCTTCATAGTACTGGGTCCAGACACGAAGAGGTTGTGTTTATTATCATCACACAGGGGGGACACTTTGTGGATTCACTTTATATGACTGGGTATCCTCCTCATAATATACCGCGGCTCATTCCGCCATCAAGACTTATTCATCTCAGTCCCCTTAATTCATTTTGTCCTTATTCACCCCACTTTATGTCTATGGAGCACACTAAGGGGAGCTCCTCTCCCCATCTCTACAATCTATGAACCCCAGAAGCCTGTTCCTGTGTCCCAAATTCATCACGGACAACTCAGCCCACGTTACCAGCAGGTATGCACCACATACAGCCGGGGTTGCCACCTCTCCGGGTTTCACCCGGAGACTTCGGGTTTGGCATCCCTTTCTCCGGGCTACCGGTTTGTCCCTGAAATCTCCGGGTGGGCGGGTGGTCTTGCCGGCAGTGAGCAGTGGTGAGCTGTCAATGACAGGAGCCGGGCGGCAGAGGATTGGACGGCTGTGGTGGAGGGTGCTGCGTGCGCACACACACACACGAGCGTTCCCAAGTACCCCCAATTCGGAAGTCAAGTCCTCCTTGACTTTCTTTGTCTCCACTACAGCCAGCTACAGGTCACTCACCGGTTCCTGTCCTGCCCTGCATTGCGATGCCACGCTGCTCAGTGCTCACTGAATCACACTGTCACTCCGTCCTCTCTGGCTCCTCCTCCTCCTCCTGCTGCTCGGGCCCCTGCTTCAAGTGCCTGTTCCCCTGCTTCAAGTCTGTTTATTTATTACTATATGGTGCACTGGGATGTATATAAATATATATTTATATATATTTATATTGTGTGTAATATATATATATATATATATATATATATATATGTGTGCGTGTATATATATATATATATATATATATATAGCAACTGTAAATCTTCCTGTATATTCATTTGCATGTCTTAGACAGGTCTGCAACCCTGTCTTTCACCATTATCACCCAACAAACAGCACTTCCACTACAGCAAGGGATTCTGGGAAATGACATGCAAAGGCACACAGTGCCACTTTTTATCTCAAGTTCACATTACATGAGCAACGCTTAGTCAATGCATGCTGCTTTAAACACAGCTTTAAAGCAAGGACTTGGGAGATGCAAAGTCAGTTAACCCACTCACAGACATGTTTCAACCTTGATGGGTCTCATCAGTGTGAGGTTGGCTTACTGACATTTGCTCAAATGAGATAAGAGTAGGTAATCACCACGACTATTAAGGTTATGGTGGGTAAAAAAAGTGACTAAAACCCTCCACAGTAAAGCATAAAGCAACTGTAAATATTCCTGTATATTCATTTGCATGTCTTAGACAGGTCTGCAACCCTGTCTTTCACCATTATCACCCAGCAAACAGCACTTCCACTGCAGCAAGGGATTCTGGGAAATGACATGCAAATGAGCACACAGTGCCACTTTTTATCTCATGCTCACATTACATGAGTAACCCTTAGTCAATGCATGCTGCTTTAAACACAGCTTTTAAGCAAGGACTTGGGAGATGCAAAGTCAGTTAACCCACTCACAGACATGTTTCAACCTTGATGGGTCTCATCAGTGTGAGGTTGGCTTACTGACATTTGCTCAAATGAGATAAGAGTAGGTGCTCATTTGCATGTCATTTCCCAAAATCCCTTGCTGCAGTGGAAGTGCTGTTTGCTGGGTGATAATGGTGAAAGACAGGGTTGCAGACCTGTCTAAGACATGCAAATGAATATACAGGAATATTTACAGTTGCTTTATGCTTTACTGTGGAGGGTTTTAGTCACTTTTTTTTTACCCACCATAACGTACGTGTGTGTGTGTGTGTGTGTGTGTGTGTGTGTGTGTGTGTGTGTGTGTGTGTGTGTGTGTGTGTGTGTGTGTGTGTGTGTGTGTGTGTGTGTGTGTGTGTGTGTGTGTGTGTGTGTGTGTGTGTGTGTGTGTGTGTGTGTGTGTGTGTGTGTGTGTGTGTGTGTGTGTATATATATATATATATATATATTTATATTTTGTGTGTGTGTATATATATATATTTTTTACACACACACACACACACACACACACACACACACACACACACACACACACACACACACACACACACACACACACACACACACACACACACACACACACACACACACACACACACACACACACACACACACACACACACACACACACACACACACACACACACACACACACACACACACACACACTATGTGTGTGTGTGTATGCAACTTGTGGCAATGTATTGCTGCTGCTGCTACCGCCACTAGTGATTCAAGATGCTTTCCACAAACTTGAAGTTTTGTGAGAGTGTCATCAGCGTTGGTTATAAATAATAGAAATGACATAAGCTAATATACAATTCCATATACCATTAACGCAGCAACCGTACCTGCAACAGCAATGTCTTCGGCATCTCCCCCTACAACTACTGTCAATAAAGCTGCGCGGCGTAAAATGGCGCTGCGTTGCCATGCCAACGGGAACGTCACGTGACGTAACAGCATTACGTGATTCCCGTTGCCATGACAATGAGATGCCACATGTCATGACGGGATGCGGTGCCACGTTGTCATGGCAACTTGACGCCGCGTGACATTGCATGACGCCCGTTGTCATGGCAACAGTGTCATTTTAAAAAAAAATCTCAGGGTTGGCCGTCAGTCGAAGGTGGCAACCCTGCATACACCCTGTAATGGCCCCTATCTGCGACTGGAGGGGGGAGGAATCAGTTACACCAACATGTTTGCCATTTCTTTACACAGCAAATTCAAATGTTTTTAACTTTTTTTATTAATGTTATTTCGAATATAGCAAATAAAAAAATACCACTTGTGAGCACATTCACGTCTCCATCAGGTCTGCAAACTTTGCCTGATATGAAATAGTAACACGAATTGGTTGATAAACCAGAGCGAAGAGTTTTCCTCAAAGACCACGTTACCCTAATTTAAAAACTTTGAAGGGAAAATGTACACATTTTGTCTAGGATGTCGGCACTTTCGCCCACAACAAAGATGGCTGCGAAGCCGCTTCCGCAAAGCCAACCGGCCATGACAAAAGTAACCGAAACCGCCTGTTACGCCCCGCCCATCCACTATTTATGCCCCGCCCATCCTCCATGACGTAGGCGAGGGGGACTCGAACAGCCGGCAGTGTGTCCTGCGCCTTCGCTACATCCACCCCCCTCCCTCCCAGTGACGTCATCAGGCACCGCCCTCCGTCGCCTTCCCTCTCCTCCTCACAAGCGGCGCCGCCGCCGCCGCCGAATAACCTGGTTCCCCCCCCTTCCTCCTCACATTCCCCCTTCACCACCTCCTCCCCCCGCAGCCGGCCGCTCTCTCCAGTTCATGTCTCGCAAAAAGAAAAAAAAGTCATAAAAAGGGGGAAAGCTAGAGGACGGCGGCGCGCGGGAATAAGAACCAGCACGCTCGCCTACCACCGCATTTTGTAGTGACTTGTTATTTTTATTTTATAAATCCGGAGGGGGTCGGTGGCTCCAGTGCCTTAAGGAATATGGAGTCCTGAATTTCCCACAGGTGCTGCTGCTGCTGCGCCTCACACTGTGCAGAAAGAAGTTGGAATTTATTTATTTTTTAATTATTTTTAATATCGTTGGAAGTTTTGCTCCTCCCCCCTCCCCTCCCGGCGGTGAACAAGATGTACGCAGGAGCCGGGCCGGGTAAGTGGCTCAGACACTGGTTGGGGGGGGGGGGGAGGGGATATCTCCGCGCGGCGCGAGACACGGCGGTAGAACTTAAAAACAGCGCGTGGCTGCCCTCGCCGCGTCTGTTGAAAAAGGGGTTTCCTCGCGCTGGGACCTCCGGACCGTCACGTGGGCAGTCCTTGAGCCCCCGGCGCTCGCGCTCCATTCCCTCCCACCCTGCCTTCACGTGGGCAGTCCTCGAGCCGCCGCTACCTACACCAACCGTCGCGCGCTGCTCAAACGGTCACGGCGCGCCAAGCCCCGCGAGGGGGACTCATAGGGGAGGGCAGGTTTAAGAGTGTGAAGGCCTGAGGAGAGCCGGGGGTTGTTGTGTTTTTTTTAAATATTTAAACAAGCTTTATTGACAATTGTCTGTGTTAAAAGGCCGGTGTTAGTAGTCTTTTCGACCAGTTAAAAAAAAAAAAACAAAAGACAAAAATAAATGGAAATGGCAGTATGCAAAGTAATAGACACAAGCAAATAGGCCAACGTTAATATTCTTGATTTATATGTAACGGGTATTCCCCCACCCAATCGCATATAGAGTGTATGTGAGGGGGGACCTATATGTTACCAGGTGTGGTGCTTTACCTGTTAGGCTCACAGGAGGCCTGAGCTTCCGCCACGGGGAACCTGGGGCAAGTTTAATATGAGTAACCTCGTACTCGGTGCAGCGCCTCCACCTGCGATGGCTCCCACCAGAGGGGGAGTGGTTCCTCGCAGGACAATATATATCACTCAGCACACAGTATGTAAAACAACCAATGCCTTTACTAGTGCAACCGTACTCATGCATAACAATCAACAGGTGTCTCTCCCTAAAGGAGACACGAACTACTGCGTCTCGCAGGACGCTACCCCCTTCAACAGGTGATCCCACCCCGTGTCCAGTAACCCCACACGATATGTCTCCCACCCTTCAAGTGAGATAGATGTGACTGCGCAGTCACTGGTCTCGTGTGAATCTACTATAATATCGTTGGTGCACTTGGTGAGGGTTACCTGCCGAGCACTCCAGTGCCCGGGCCTGCCACGGAGCTTCGCAAACGATCCGATGGTGGGTGAATACAGGAACTACCGTCCGGGGCGATCCCACCCGGATGGCTGCTGCAGCAACAGCGAAGGTCTGAGCCCAAACCTCTGGATGGACGCGCTGGGTCCCTAACTGGCTCTGAATAGTAAGGGGCAGGGTCCCTAACCTGGGGCCTGTCCCTGACACAACTCACACTACTGGGTGGCTCAGGGCTATCTCGGGCCTCGGGGGCTGCTGGCCTAGTGCAGGGAGTCACTGACTCCTGCACCCTACCTCCTTCCCCTAGCTGCTCCTGGCGCTGACTGACTCCTCAACCCCGCAAAATGTATCCATATCCCTGACAGGGTAACCCTCCAGCCCTATTGGCCATGCTGAGGCACCTGGTGCCATCCACCCCTAGCCTCCTGGGAATTGTAGTCCCTAGGAGGCTATTCCTACATTGGGGCCGCGTGCGCGATTCTCCTGCGCATGCGCAACTCTCTAATGGCCGCTGCAACTACCTAGCTTCAACCGCGCATGTGCAATCACGGCGCATGCGCGCGCATCCTCAATGGCGGCCCCCGCTAGCCGGGTGCGCCGCCGACCCTCCTACGGCTCGGATCGCTCCCTGCTCCAGCCCCCACCTTTGGAAACAGCCGGCGGTCCGTCGCTGATCCAAAGGAGGGGAGTCTCTGGGAGCCGGAGGGCACCGGGGCTACATATACTTAATGATTCATGCATAACTGTAATGTGTGTAGCCCTGTTTCCCCTTGAATACAGACTACTAATGCTGTTGTGACCTGTTGGTTCGCAGGGCCTGAGCCTCTGCCACAGAGAGCCTGGGGCGATATATTAACTCTACTGAGGCAACGCCTCCACCTAGGAGGGATCCCAACGGAGTGGGAGTTGCCCTTCACAGGACACCAATACGATGATATACACTCTAGATGTAAAATAACAAGTATCTTTACTAGCAATACACAGTGAGCTCATATGTATAAACATCACATACTCCTTCCCACCAGAGACACAACTACCCAAAGCGTCTCGCAGGACGCAACCCTCCACGTGTTAACCACACCGTGTCCAATATCCCACACCCAAACCCGTGTGTGGTGACCGAGCGGCCACTATGAAGAGAATGTTATAGTTGGTGCACTTGTGTGTGGTTACCTGCCGAGCGTTCCTGCGCTCAGGCCAGCAGACAACTTCACAAAGGATTCGCAGACCCGCGATACCTTCCGCGACGTCCTTCCGGGGCGATCCCACCCGGATATATCTCTGTCTCTGAAGAGGCCTGATCCCAAACCTCTGCTAGGAAAATACAGCGTCCGCTGTGTCCCTTACTATAAATACTAAGGGGCAGGTTCCCTATTCTAGGGCTTGTCCCTACAGCAACTACAAGCTGTATGTGACTCAGGGCCTAAGCGGGTTCTCTGGCTACTTGCCTCTCTACACATGCAGTTCCTACCCCCTTCCTGGAGTTGACTAAGGCTAAGGCCCCGCTCCCTCAGTCAGCGCGCCCGCACTGCAGACAGACGGGGCGCTGACAGACACAGACCGCGATATGCGGTCTGTAGGGAGCCGAGAGTGGGAGGGAGGGGGGATGGCTCTGATCGTGGTGCCGTCCACCCCCATACACACTCACTCACACATACACACACTCACACATACTCACACATACACACTCACACATACACACACTCGCACACTTTAATAACCCGCAGCTCTTTCCCTGCTCCCCGCCCAAGGCGCCCCCCATCTTGCTCCTCCCCTCCTCCCCATTGGTTGACTCGCGTACCTCGTGACGCGTCAACGCTGAAAATCACTTGCTTCTTGCAGCATCGGCCGACTGATGCGTCACAGTACGTAGTCAGCCCTGCTGGAAGGAGGCAGCGGGGGCAGGGACCATTCGGGCAAGGTTCTGGTGGTTCGCGGCCGTGCACCCCGCCGGCTGCAGCGGGTTCGCAGCCTAACGTGTGCTCCCCTGCGCAACCCCCTTTTTACTTCCTGCAAGGATCCTAGTGCCCTATTGGCTCCCTGGCATCAGGTGGTCGGTCCTAACACTCATGGGACTTGTAGTTCCGTGCTCTAGCCCTCTGCTCATGTGCGAGCTCTCTGAAGGCGTCGTTGCTTACCGCGCATGTGCGAACCTCAAAATGGTGGTGTCCTGAACGGTCGAGCCACCGCGAAGCCTCCTAAGTACCGGAGCGCTCCCTGCACTTGCTGGCAACCTGCCTAATGCTCCCACTGCAGCGGAGGTAAGGGCAGACCTCGGGACCTGGCTGTGTGTGTGTGTGTATACAATACATTTAAAGTTTAAGCTTTTTTGACCCCCCCCCCCCCCCCCCTCTGCCTTATGTAGCTGTCCTTACTCCTATTTGTAATTTGACTGTATTGTAATCTTGTAAAGCACTGCATATATAGTCTTGGCGCTATATAAATAAAATTATACATACGTGTGTCTGTATGTTTAATGTAAAGTTCTGTTTGTATAGTGCCATTCATGTGCATAAAACTTCACAGTAATAGATGTAACAAAATGAGATGTAAGCGCTAAGAGCATAAAAGTAAACCAGAAAAGCAGTTGGTGCCCCGAAGAGCTTGCAATCGAAGTACATTAGTATTTGCTGATTATCTTAATGAAACACTAAATTTAAGATGAAAGCACACATGTACCCAGTGAGGTCCTATTGCACCATTAAATAGCCATGCGAGCACAACGTTTCGTGGTACAAGTGAACCGTTTCCTGGTTGCAGTCGTGTTTGCCTAGTCCAGGGGTCTGCAACCTCAAGGATGAAGAGCCATTTTATACAAAATGTATTTCTCCAAAATACTCAGCCGCAACACATGCATGAATATTACACCCCACAAACACATACCTATATTGTACATACACTAAGGCCGCGCTTATAGTGCCAGCGACGTGACGTTGCGTCAAAACATGCATTGACTCCGTCGCGTGCCCTTATAGTAAGCGCGACGCGAGTGCTTGGTCGCAAACACTGGAAGTCATTTCAATTGAATTTTTCCAGTGACAGCGTCGCTGGTGCTATAAGCGCGGCCTAAGGCTGCGCTCATGGTGGCGGCACAGACATGTGTACTCCTGCAGCCCCAGCGATCCATGCACTTGGCCCCAGAGCGCCATCCACCCCTTTCCGACCCCCCCCCCCCCCCCCCCGAGGCCTCTTGTTGCTGCCGGACCTGACGTCTCCCCTGCTTCTTGCTTGCCTCTCTCCTGTACGGTCCCACGTTGGGCTCTGTGGCGTCTCTCGGCGTCCCCCGAGAGAGGCAGGCAAGCAACTGGGGAGAACTCTAGTCCGGCTGGGTTCTTGTCACGGTTCTCTGCAGCAGGGGTGCACAAACTGGGGGTGCGGCTTTTATAGAGGCCCCATGCTCTTCCCCTCAACATTTAACTTAAATGCCAGGGAGGCGTGAGGCCTCTAACTCCCTTTTATCTGCTCTGAGCTGGCTCTTCAGCGACGCATCGCCATGACAATGTGACGTCGCATGACGCTGCCGATGCCAGCGAGCTGGAAAAGAGGATTGGGGGGGGGGGGGGGCGGTGCAAACAGAAAAGTTTGCGCACCCCTGCAGTATAGCACTGTACTAAATGCTGCAATAGTGAATCTACGAACAGGACTGCAGGGCAAGTATATCATTTTCTTGGACTTGTATTTTGAGAACTTATTATAAAATATTATAGAAGTGTTTCTTACTGCAGGTGACTGTCAGTATGTGCAAATACAATTTTTACTCGGTCATATCCCATGCTTTCATCACTTCCACACTTAGCCAATGAAAGAGGTAGAAAATGAGACATTTGCTGCCCCTGAACATGCTTTAATAGTGTTGGTTTTAATGACCCCCAGTACTAGGTTTGTGCAGTAGTTGTGTTGGTACATGTGCTGCATTCCTCTGGCGCTTTGTATAATATCTTTGGTGTGCTAAGATTAAATATGTGCCTCTTAACCCTTTGTTGCCAGAAGGGCATGTCATTCCATTGTTGCAGGCCCATGTGTGTCAGAGAATGGGTTAGCCGTGGCTCTGGTTGGCATCTTGTAAAAAGTGTCTAATTTATTGATCTAAACCTGCCCTAGGGAATGAGCGACGTTTCTTGCTGCTGGTACTGGGTAATCTTTGGGTACAGGCTTCTTACTAGACTTCTTGGGCACTGTATATTATATATTTGTGCTTGAGCTTTTCCTAATTAGGATTTCATGCTTTAAAATGACAAAGCTTGTTCTGAAACAACCGTTAACAATTATAGAGGATGTTTTGTATCACTGAAGGCTTTCTTTGTATTACATTTTTATCATGTGACTGTTTAGTCTGTATTATTGAATATTTGTGTAATTTATGTTTTGTTTTACCTGGGCAGTTGAAGCCTTTTTTTCTTCCCCTTCCCATAACATGTCATTCAAATGTTTCCTCCCTCTTGCAATCGGGACCATTCATGAGAGGGGGCAGGCAAAGTCCCCCGTATGTAATCCTTCAAATATGTCATTACTGCTTGTTCCTTTTTGGCCAATGAAGGACTGAACTTTGAAAATTCCTGGGCCCATAACTACTATACTTATCTCTTGGTCCAATATTTATTTATACATTTTTTTACCGGGAAGTAATACATTGACTTAACTCTCGTTTTCAAGTATGTCTCGGGCACAGAGTTATGATGACAAATACATGGTTACATTAAGTGAACAGGGCTATCTATACATTATGTATAAAGACATTGCATGAACAGTTTATAACATATTTTATCTTTTATGCGTATGAAACAGATACAGAGCAGATTAAAATGTGGGACAGCTTTAGTTTTGAAAGAACTTAGACTGGTGATGGCTTTGCTAGTCTCTGGTAGATTGTTCCAGGTGTGAGCTGCTCGGTAAGAGGAGGAGCGGCCGGATACTTTGTTGAACCTTGGGACCATGAACAATCGTTTGGAGTCAGATCTCAGATAAGTGCTGCGTGTGGTAGGGGTGAGGAGCTTGTACAGATAGGCGGGTAGCTTGCCCAGAAAGTATTTGACAGCAAGACCGGAGAGATTAACTTTGTGCCAAGACTCAAGTGATGACCAATCTAGTTCTTTGAGTGTTTTGTAGTGATGTGTGTTGTAGTTACATTGGAGGACAAAGCGGCATATAGAATTTGTAGAGGTTGTCTAGTTTGGTAAGGTGAGTTTGGGTGCTGTACCATATACTATGTCCCCATCTTTCTCTTAACGTTCATCCCAAAACTGGAACAATCTACTGGAGACTCTCACAGCCGCCACCAGTCTAAATTATTTCAAAACTAAAGTTGTCTCACATTTGAATCTGGTCTGTAACTGTTACATACGCCTATAACATATATTATCTTTACCTGTGCATGCAATGTCTTGTATATAATGTATACCCTGTTCACTTATGTAACTATGTATTTGTATCCATGAATTATTTGTCATCTTAACTCTATGCCCAGGACATACTTAAACGAGAGGTAACGCTCAATGAATTACTTACTGGTAAAACATTTTATAAATAAAAATAAATAAATAGTCTAGAATTGACATTAGCATCTGCTGTGCGATGTGCTTTCTGACCAGCGGACTTGGGGAGGATTTGTTCCTATAAAGTACACCTAGTTTGGCATATGTTTTGGATGTCAGGGTATCAATGTGCAACCTAAAGGTTAAATGGGAGTCAAACCATATGCCCAGATACTTAAAACTAGTAACGGGCTAGGATGCTACTAGAACTGTTTCTGATCTGAAGCTCCGTCACTGGAAGCTTTAGAAATTTAATCTTGGTCCCAAATACCATTGTTATAGTCTTGTCAGTGTTTAAAACAGTTTGTTTTGGGAAATCCAATTTTTAAGTCTCAAAGTCAGATTGGAGAACGTGTTCAAGGTCAGAGAGGCTAGGGCTGTGTGCATATAGGATTGTGTCAGCTGTATACACGTGTATTGAAGCTCCTCTACAAGCTGTAGGAAGCTCATTGATAAACACTGAGAACAGAGCCTTGCGGGACACTGCAGGTGATATCCAAGGGGTTGGAGTTGATGCCCGAGAGACACATGTTGGGATCTACCTAATACGGTAGGGATGAAACCAGTTTAAAGCATACTTCCCTATTCCAGAGAACTGAACTTTGTTTAGCAAGATGGCATGATCAACAGTATCAAAAGCCTTTGCAAAATCTAGGAATATTGCACCAGTGAGTTGTTCCATTCCACACTGGATCTCATTACAAACTTTTAGGAGGGTAGGTACTGTTGAGTGTTTGTGGCAAGAGCCAAATTTGAGTTGGCTAGGGAAATTTCTTTTGGTATAGTAATTGCTTAATTGGGAATGAACACATTTTCCCATGACTTTGGAGAAGAGAGTTTGATCTGTAGTTTGAGACAGTGTTTTTGTCCCCAGTTTTGGAGATTGGGACAACTCGGGCAGTTTTCCAGGTTTTTACAGAACTTGATATTATGAAATCAATATGGTTAGGTGTAGTAAGAAACATGAAGTGTGTTATGTTGCCATATATGGGCTTTATTTCCCTTGGCAGTGGCTTCTAAATGGCTTCAGGTTTATTTATGAAGCAACATATTGGTTAGGATTGAAGAGTTGTTGCCGGCTGCATACGAGGGCTTACATGACAGGCATGCACAGGCTGTCCTTGGCTTTCCCAGTCATGTTTTCATCTAGCCGCCTGATTTTAGAGCGTTCCTTTTGCATCACTTTAGTAGGGAATTTATAGTAGGAGTAATTAAAAAAAACAAAGCACAATATAAGTTGTTTTTATTGCCCTGTAAGAAAAGCAATATGATATATATCACTGTGTGTGTATATAGGGCTGACAGAGTAGCTCAGTAGTAATTGTCACTGTCTAGTTCGAATCCCAGTGTTTGCACTGTAGCCTTCGGCAAGTCATTCAATCTCTGTGCTTCAGGCACCAACATTAGATTGTAAGCTCTATAGAGCAGGAACTAATTGTTCCTGCAAAATGATATCGCTGCGTACACAGTCGATGCTTTAGTAAGAAATAATATTCATATTGGGATGGGAATGAGGTCAGAAACAAAATTTTCTATATAGAAGACTCCAGATATTGAAGACCTAGTTCTTGATTATTGGCTCTTAGGCTAAGGCCCCGTTGCACGCGTCCGCACGGCTGTCTTGCTTGCCGGTCTGCAGGAAACTTTTTTCGGAGCGGGGGGGCATGACCAAACGGGTCGGGTGGGCGGGGCCATGATGAGGGGGGCGCGGCCATGGCGTGAGTCCGTGTGCTGGAGTGAAATATAACATTGACATATCTCCACAGTTTAATCGGGTGCTGTAAAGTCCCGTCCACCGCCCCCCTCAGTTTGCCCTGAAGCAGGGCCCCGTCCCCCAGGCCCTGCATGTAAATGTGTGAGGACAGGCAGTAGTAAATACATGTGTCCCGCTCCCCGCAGCCTCCCCTCCTCCTCATTGCCAGGGGTTCCCCCCCCGTGCATCTGCTTACACTGCAGACTATAAGGAGAGAGTCTGTGGGAGGGAGCACGGGGGCTCCCTTGGTGCTGCAGCTGCTTTCCCTCTCCTCCCCGCTCCCGAAGCCTCCCCTCCTCATTGGCTCACAGCCACACCACGTGACGCGTCGCCGCTTGGGATTACAATTCTCCTGTATCCCCTGGCGGCTGACGCGTCACAGCGTGTAGCGAGCCCTGCAGGGAGGAGGGACTGGGACCGGCTCGGGAGGGCACCATCACATGGTGAGTAGCGCTCACGCGGCTGCCCGCACCGCCGGGCGCAGCGGGTCCCAGCCCTTACTCACTATTTTCAATCTCTGTGTCTATCACTTGAGGGTTTGTATGGGAGAAGTTCTGACCAAGTAATAATGACAGTGACTTTGCTGAAACAAAACCAGTAATAATCCCAGTGTTTACTCTTACTTTTGGAAAGTCATTTGAGGGGGTCAATTTTATATATGCCGACACACTAGTTCGGTCCATTTGTGGTTGACAATCCTTATTTCTGCTTCGGCATATGTAGAATGAGGCCCTAAAGCTTTTCAGTAGGATTAAACTAAAGGTATTATATACATTGTTTTGCAGAAGTATTCGCCCCTTAACAATAATGTTACATTTTGTTGTCTTACAAGTAATGTATGCACAGTTTCTCAAACAATTTTTATTCTAAGCTATAAAGCTGTACTGGTTAAACTGAACACTGTATGAGGAGGAGGTTAAATGTCCGTAAGGGAAATGTACAAAATTAAATTTACTGGTTGCATAAATATTCAGCCCTTCAGTCAGTAACTTGGTAGAAGCACCCTTTGCATCAATTACTGCTTTGTGTTTTTGGATCGGTCTCTACTAGCTTTGCACAGGTGGATGGTGACATTTTTACCCATTCTTCACTTGAAAATGGATCCAGTTCTGATAAGTTTGTTGGGTATTGTTGATGGACTGCAATCTTAAAGTCTTGTCATGAATGGTCGATTGGATTCAAGTCTGAACTTTCACTTGGCCACCCAAGAACATTAATTCTCTTCAACCTTTGCTTTGTGTTTTGGGTCATTGTCCTGTTGAAATATAAATTTCCTCCCCAGTTTCAGAGTCTTGGCTGACTCAAACAGGTTTAAGGATTCACCTGTACTTTGTACCATCCATTCTCCCTTCTATCCTGACAAGCTTCCTAGTCCCTGCTGAAGAGAAGCATCCCCATAACATGATGTTGCCACCACCATGCTTGACACTTGGGTTGGTGTTGACTGGGCTATGTGCTGTATTGGGCTTACGTGTGACGGTGCTCGTTTCCGATCAGGAGGCGGGGCTGAGGTAGTGATGCCAATTAACCGACCACAGCCCAGGGACAAAGTCCTTTTAGAGTATCTGTAGTCGGTAAGCAGGCAAAGGGTCAGGGCAGGCGGAAGGCAGTGGGGTCATGGTCTGGGGTCAGCAACAGGGATTCCAAATGAACAGGCTAGCCACAGCAACAGGCTAGCCTCCGGGAGAGGGAAGTCACAGGGATAGGTTAGCCTCAGGAACAGGTAAGGCTCACGAACAAGGAAGGCTCAGCAACTAGAACCCAAGGTGACCAGGAACAAAGGGAAACATACAATGCTCAGGCAGGGGCTGGAAGTCACTGGCTGCTATTTATTGTATTGTATGTCTTTATTTATATAACGCCATTAATGTACATAGCGCTTCACAGCAGTAATACACGTGGTAATCAAATAAATAACAGATAATATAAATAACAGATCATGGGAATAAGTGCTTTAGACATTAAGGAAGAGGAGTCCCTGCCCTGAGGAGCTTACAGTCTAATTACAGTCTATTTATGCTCTTGAACAGGTGCAGCCAATAACAAAGTTCAGGATGAGGCTTGCCAGCAACCAAGATGTCCACAGTAGCCAGATAAAGGCAGGTTCCAGCCAAAGCCTGGACTGGAACCCGTACATTACGCCAGACGCATGTCTGCAGGATCTATTCGCTTTTTAACAAACTTAAAACGTGATTTTATATGGGTTTTTAGTCTTTGAGTCATGGCTTGTTTCTTGCCACCCGTCCATACAGGCCAGCTTTGAGTAGGAACTAGCTTTTTGTAGATGTGTGAACACTGTCTCCCATCTCACACACACAACTTTGCAGATCTCAAGGTCATTGTTGGCTTCAGTGACATACCTAACCAGTTTCCTGATTGCACAGCTGCTCAGTCTGTGAGGGCGACCTGATCTGTGTGGTATGATGTATCTTCCATTTCTTAAAGATGGACTTCACTGTGCTGAGGGGGATAATCAGCGTGTGTGAAATATTCTTCTACCTTTCTCTTACTCTGTTCTTTTCTACCACTCTATCCCCGATTTCTTTGTTTTGAAGGCTCCTTGGTCTCATTGTTGCTTTGTTGAAATACTAAGTTGCAGCTTGAAAGTTTTTGTACAGCTGAGGTAAATGATCTACTAGTTATAAACCACTTTGATTACACACAGGCTGAAACCATTTCACTAATTGTTACCTTTCAAACAATTTATTTGCACCCAAGCTGATTTAGGGCTGCAGTAGCAAATGGGCTGAATATTTCTTATGCAACCGAGATTAATCTATTTTTCTCTGTAAATCTTCTTTACTTTCTATATGCATTTTCTAACTATCACTTTGGAGTAGTTTTTGTAGATTCTACATGTAAAGTGTAATTTGAAAGCGTCGTGGATGGAGTATGCTAACAAAATGTACAAGGGGGTGAAAAGTTATGCAAACCACTGTATAAGTGCGTGTTTGCGTAAAAAGGAGTGAGTTAAGTATATGCAGATAAGTGTTCAGAGTTGGATAACTCCTTGGCTCAAAGTTGAGAAGCCCATAATATTACTCCCATATATAGAAGCCACAGGTCTTCAGCGTTATAATTTGTTAATCGTCAATAGAACACCCCATACCGTATAAGCCCAGGGTGCGCAAAGGGGGGCAGGCTTTTCTAGGGGGGGGGGAGAGGAGAAACGTACAGTGTTTACAGGGCCCCACGCTTCCCCGAAGGCATTTAAATTAAATGCCGGGGTACAGTGTGAGGCCTCTGTAAATTTACTAACCATGGCTTCCAGCGACGCGTCTCCATGGCAACCCGACATCAATTGACGGGCGGGTCACGGTGCCACGACAACGTGACGTCAGATGACCCCACGGCGTCCTTTGATGCCGGAGCCAAGCAGGGGGAAAGATCAGGCAGGGGGCGCAGTCTTAAAAGTTTGCACACCCCTGGACTATAAGCCACTGAAATGTAGACTCTTATAAAAATAAGAATGAAATCCACGAATGTACTCTTACGCCACACCCATAGGAGATTTTCTGCCCCGTCGTGATCAACCGCAAGTTAAAGCTGCAGTTCAGTCTTTTTTTTTATTTTTATTTATTTTTTTACTTCAATAGTTTCATGTGGGCAATCTCTAATTACCTAAAGAACTGTATATCTGCCAATCAATTCGTTCTCCATGTATTGATCGGCGAAATTTGGTGACATAATTAGTGAAGGGATCTGTTTATATTCTGCTTCTGTCACTCAGTGGAAGCTCATGAATATTCATGAGCACTCCTGCACTGACATGTGCTAGAGCAGCGGTGCGCAAAGTGGGGGGCGCGACCCCCAGGGGGGGCGGGAGATTGAGCTGGGGGGGCGCGGGCAGTTGCAGAGGCCCCGCGCTCTTCCCCCAGGCATTTAAATTAAATGCCGGGGGATCGCGTGAGGCCCCTGCAACTATTTACTTACCGGGATTCAGCCGTCTGTGTTGCGTCGCCATGGGCCGCGGCACCATGTGACCTGACGTCACACACCCACGCAGCGTCATCTGACGCGAAAGAAGGTAGGCAGGGGGGCGCGAGAGCCGGGGCAGAGTGATAGGGGGGCGCAGCACAAAAAGTTTGAGCTCCCCTGTGCTAGAGGGAGGGCAGTGTGCCAGGGCTTGTGACAGGACATGAAGGGGCAGTGCCTTAGCAAATGGCTGTTAAAATAGAATACAAGAAAATTGCTCTTTCAAAGTTGTTTTTTTAAAAACAGAAAATGCGAAAAGTATTTTTTCTTACTACAGAACTGATTTATTAAAAAAAAACACATGCAGGATATTGACTGAACTGCAGCTTTAAGTCCCGTAATGGTGGGATAAAATAGTTGAAGTAACGCACAGCCAAATGGAGATACAGGGGAAAAATAACTTGTAAATTATTTTATTTAAATCCTGTATATAAGGATATTTGCCTTGTTTTAAACATGGCTTAAATAAAATAATTATTTGTATGTTATTTTTTGCTGTGTGCTGCTTCATATATTTTTAAAATGTATGTATTTTTTTCTTATGTGGGGCGACACACTAGCAGAATGGGTACCAACTACTTATGAAGAAACCTTAAATATGCGTTCTTTTAAAATTCTGAGTTCCTTGGGAACAAAGTGGTATATATAGTTCGGGTGACAAAATGAAGAAACTTTGCCTCGTCTTTGCCAGTTCTCTTACAAATACAGAACTTTTAGATTATTTTAGAACTAATTGCTTATTGAACACGTGTATGCCAGTGGTTTTCAATCTATATTCGGTTGACCCCGGGAGTTTGCAGGAAGTTGCTAGAGCCAAATATATTAATTGCCATACTTTCATAATTCAAAGGTATGAGATGATATATATTATCTGTTGGGTCTTTGAAAACTCATACTAAAGCTGTAGTATTTTCACATTTAGTAATTTTACAATCCATTTGAAAGGGTTTCCACTAAGTGACGGCACATTTTTATGGTTGAAAAACACTGGTTTATTCCATTGTTCCTGTTTGCACTGGTTGCCCTCTTCATGCTTCTGAACAAGGTTCCAAATAAGCCTAAATAAACACTTTACATAGAGCTGTCATTGTACAATAGGAGCTACATTTACAGACTGGTGCTTCAGTTACATTACTAATGCTCGCTGAATATATATATTTTACATTATTAATCTGACATGTTAAATTAACTTAAAACACCCTATTTATTGCTTTGACTTGTTTCGGTTTTCAATTTTGAATAATTTATATGTTTAGATTTTCCACAGGCAGACGGTCACATAACTTGCCATTTTCCCACATCTGATGGGATATTAGTAGCGCACAACAAGTAGTTGTATTCCCCGAAGCTGAGAAACCTCACTGCAGAACAAGGAGGCGGCTTGCTGCTCTGGTAACCAAAGGGCTTGAAGTTTGTTTACATGATCTAACTTGTAGGACTTTTTAATAGATGAAAAGGCTACTAAGACTGCTTGTGTGCATGACAAGAAGAATGTTGGGCCGCGCTTATAGTGCTTGTGACGGCGACGCGACTGACGTCGCCATTAGCGATAGTTGTAACTAGGTTTTTAGCGACCATCACTGGCGACAAGGCCAGTGACATCACTAAGGGAACGGGCCGCGCAATTTGATTGGTTTAGAGACCATCACATGTGGCGACTGTCGCTAAAAACTCAAATTTACCCGACTTCAAAATTTGATTGCGCCGTCACGTTTACTATAAGTGCTTGCGACGGAGTCAATGTATTTGTTTCGGAGCGACGTCGCGTCGTCGTCGCAAGGCACTATAAGCGCAACCGGCGAAGCGATGTTCGCTGGAAAATCAAATAGATGACTTCCATCGATCGCGACGTTCCGTCGCGCTTACTATAAGTGCACGCGACGGAGGCAATGCATTTGTTTTTCCTTGACGTCGCGTTGCTGTCGCGTTGCTGTCGCGGGCACTGTAAGCGCGGCCCTTCAGTTGACAGCCACAGAGCAATTCAAAAACTGCATAGTGATATTTTCCTATGTAGCATTAAAGTGCAAACTCCTAGAAATTACAGAAATTAACCAGTTTTGGCAGCATAGTTTACAATTTAAGGCGCGCGGAGGCTGAGGGAAAGTGGGTGCTTTCCCTGGCCTCGCCGTCCGAGGGCGTGTCGGGGGGAGGGGCCTGTGACATCACGGAGCTGGTTCGCCCTCATTGGGCGAACCGCTCACGTGACCTGCCCTGCGCTTGAATTTTAAATTTTGCTAAGACATACGCTTTCGCACGCTTGCGTAAGCGTGCTCCTGCTAAAGCCGCTCTCATTGCGGCTGCAGGGGCTCGCTGCCGAGCAGCAGCGCGCCTCAGCACCTAATTGTGAGGTCAAAAGTGCAATCCAATGTAGCCAGTCGGAAAACAACATTTTGTAAAGCATGTTACTCTCTCTAGTTGGCTTCTCTAAACAAACATAAAATAACTTTGGTCCTATTTTTTCATAAGTAGTTGTGAATATACATTCCCAAATCTCATATCAGTATTTTTCACAAGAAAGGGGCGTAACCAATTGGCTGCTTAGCAATTTGTTACTGGCTGCAATGGGGTTAAATGACTAGATCTCCGCTGCTCCCACATTGATTGGAGTTGTGTAATTGTGAGTGCCCTAAGTTATCTGAGGACACACACCAAATATGGACATGTATTTTCATTCACAAGGTTGTACATTCTGCAAAGCTCACAGCATAACAATGATGGTATTACAACTAATACCTCAAAAAAATAATATCACTATGTGCTGGATAACTGAAGGTTTGCGGTCCTACCAAAAATAAATAAATAAAAAACCTATACATTTTTTGCAAACGGTATAAAGGGGGTGAAGGGGGGGGGTGGCTTTTTAACTATATCCCATGTGAGGTGTTTGTCTATTCCAACTTCCTGATTTGAAAAAGGGCATGTCTAGCTATTACGTTGCTTTTTCATTGGGTAAAAGCAAAAGTTGTATACAGGAGGGCCCCGGGTATACGGCGGGTTCCGTTCCAGGGGCCTGCCGTATAGTGAAAATCGCCGTAAAGCGAATCCGGCGATTTTCAGTTTTTGCATGCGCATATCGGCATTTTTGCCGTTATGCGCATGCGAGACCTATGGTATGCGCGCGCAAACTACGGTCTGCGCATGCGCGTCGGACGCAACCGCCCGTTCTGAGCATGCGCGATTTAAGAACCAAGATGGCGGCCCACTTCTCAGTGCCGCCGTATCGGCGGGGCGCCGAGAACCTGCTGTATCACAAACTCTGTGCTGAGTTTTAACTCGTCCCCTGGATGAGAAATGTGGAGGTTTTATACAATGAATGGTCTCTCTATTTACAATAATATTCCAATGCATACATTTGTATGATTAACCATCAACACGATAATGGAAAAACAAACATTGATTTGGTTTCTGCATACTATATGATTTAATTGTTGTATAGTATTGGTGAAGGCTAATCTTTTACCTTGTCTTGGCAAAAGGTATCTGTACTTCTACAGTTTACATAATTCAGATATCAAAAATATTTTTTTTGTAAAATTGAATTTTTGCATGTTAATAGTTAGTGCAAGATTGTAAGCAACTTTATACTGTCATCTAGTAATACTTTGACATCAATAATCAACTAATTTACTGTCAACCTAATGTGTGTGATAAAAAAATGTGGAGTAGTCGTTATTTCCTAACATTAAACTTTACACACGCATACAAGATCTTGTGTATAAAGTAATTGGTATCCATGTTGGTTGTTCCAGTGTATTGCTTTGTTTTGTACATCTATTGTAGAGTGGTGTAGTTGTGTTTATATGGGCTTGGTTTGGTGAAATGAATCATCTAAAGTGACAAATAGGATTTCCTGTGCATGTTAAGTAAGGGAAAGTTTTGATCAGTGACTCAAGGGGAAAATGTGATCTCTTTCATTTTGTGTGTGTGTGTGTGTGTGTGTGTGTGTGTGTGTAAACTTATGGAAAGTAGAACTGATACAATCACATTTCTACTGTTGGATTTCTTTACAAAATATTTTACGATTGTGGGCGAGTAAGGGAAAATCCTTAAACGAAGTGGTTACTTCTAGGTTTTTGTGTGTTCGAAGCAGGTCGTCTCCAGAGTTGAACTGCTTAATTTCAGCTCTGGAGACCCCGTGCTTCCTGAGACACTTAACTCCGTAGGTGCTGCTGTTAGCATACTCAGCTGGGTAAACAGTATGAAGGCTTAAATCTTGTGTAGCCAATAGGAATGTAAAACAAAAATTGTGAGGCGCTTCCAAGAAAGGTGTGATAAATATATAAATATAGTGATAAATATAAATATATAGTGATTGATATCAACAGTGCTCAAAAATGATGATGGTAAAATTCGCTGCTCAACCCTCTTAGGAGAAGATCCGGTTTCTCCTCTCTTGACTGTTTGGAAGAAGCTTGTGGGGAGCGCAGATTTTCACCATATGAAAGGAAGAGAATATATAATAGTGTAATATGTCCAAACACCTGTGGCAATATGTATGGGGATCGAGATTAAGAACTCACATCGCGAAACCGGAAGTGACGCGACGCGATCCCGGGAGAGGGGTAGATGGTGTATACTGCTGCTGCGCTTTGATTTTTATGTGTCTATGCACATGGTGCTAATGTAAGTGCAAATTACCACTGCTTTTATTGAATATACTATGAGTGAACATACAATGTTGCACTAGAGTTGTGTCTGTTTCCATCGAGGGCTTGTTCCACTGACACCAGGGAGAGTACACTAAGCAAGACCCCCCTGCAAACCACAGAGTCTTCAGATTGTCTTCTAATGCTGTATTTTAACTGGGCGAATGTGAGTTCTTAATCTCGATCCCCATACATATTGCCACAGGTGTTTGGACATATTACACTATTATATATTCTCTTCCTTTCATATGGTGAAAATCTGCGCTCCCCACAAGCTTCTTCCAAAAAGTAGCCAATAGGAAGCCAGAACTATCTGTTGTAGCTTCCTATATACCCGTGTGTCGTGGCAGGATTTAACCCTTCATGGAGCACCTAAAGGTAAGTATCTTGGGAAGCAGAGGGTCCATGGAGCTGAAGTTACTTGCTCTGAGGATTACCATCCAGATCCACATGTTTCTTTGAAAAATGTATTTCGCTTGCCTGTGGTTTTGGTTTCTGGTGACTATATATATATATATATATATATATATATATATATATATATATATATATATATATATATATATATATATATATATATATTTTTACTGTACAATGCGAACTGAATCTTAATGAATCATCAGCTCTGTTTGGTCAGCGTCCATGCTTAGCGCGGTGCGAACAAATGGCCGTGCCTCAATGAGGACGGCCATAGAGCACGCGTGCGGGGTGACGGCGAGGCAGATTTTTCGCTCGGCAAAATAATTTGATCTTGTCGTGGGACGGCCCGGGTCACGTGAGCGGTTCAACCATTGAGGGCGAACCAGCTCCGTGAAGTCACCGCCATGCCTCCGCCACGTCTCCCCCTAGGCCACAAATCGCCTCTGCTGCACGCGCGTGGCGTCGTGCGCCTATCATGGCACCGGCTTGAGGTAACCAGGTTTGTGGTAGTCCTTTCCATTTAGAGCGTTTTGGAAAGCAGATTGGAAGAATAGATGAGACTACATTGTTTACAAATATTGCTTTATACATCATGGCAATAACAGATGAGCTGCTTTTAATCGACTGTCATTGTTTTGGTTTGGTCCTGCATGGAATTGCATCTTTAATCTTTTACATTGCAGCAATGCTGATAGCCTGCAACAGGTGCTGTCTCTTGGCGGAGGTCATTTGACACTGAAGCCAACAAATACTTTGGTTTATGTAAATATCATTGATAGTCATGTAGAGCAGCGTTTCCCAAATGGTGGGTCGCGACCCGGCACCGGGTCACGGAAGCAAAATTGCCGGGTCGCAGCGAGGCTGGCCGCACGGCGTCCCCCCCTCCCTCCTTGCGGCGTCCCCCCCTCCCTCCTTGCGACGTCCCCCCCTCCCTCCTCTGCGGCGTCCCCCCCTCCCTCCTTGCGGCCTCCCCCCCTCCCTCCTTGCGGCGTCCACCCCTCCCTCCTTTCGGCGGCCCGAGGTGAGGTGCGGGACAGTGCTGAAGTGGTGCAGGCTGCTATCGCTGGGGTGTCAACGGTGATTCGCTGACTCGGGCTCCTACTGCAGCTCCGCATCATGATGTTGCCGCCCATGACATGCTCCGCCCCCCCACAGGACACGATGCCCGGCATGATAGGAGGTAGGAAGTGGTGCGGGGGCGCACCTGTGCCTCCGTTCCTGGCGCTCCCTTCCCCTCAGTCCCCTTGGTGTGGGAGATAGGCGCAGGGGGTGGGCAGTGGTGGCTGCGCGGTCGCTGGCGGGCAGAGGGAGGCGTGGAGCCGCCTGCTCGGATCGCGGGCATTTCCTCTCTCCCCCGCCCCCCCCCCCCCCTCCAGTCACTCACATCCGTCGCTGCCTCTGTAATAAATCGTGTGTGTGTGTGTGTGTGTGTGTGTGTATAGGTGTGTGTATCAGTGGCTGCGTGTGTGTGTGTGTATAGGGGAGAGAGTGGATGTATGTGTATATGTGTGTGTGTATGTGTATGTGTATCTGTGTGTGTATGTCTGTCTATCTGTGTGTGTGTATCTGTGTCTGTGTGTGTATGGGGGAGAGAGTGTATGTATCTTTGTGTGTGTGTGTGTGTGTGTGTGTGTGTGTGTGTGTGTGTGTGTGTGTGTGTGTGTGTGTATCAGTGGCTGTGTGTGTCTGTGCAGGTCAGAGAGAGGGTGGGGGGGGGGAGGGAGAGAGAGAATAGAGGGGATTGGGAGAATATATGAAATCTGTATGGACATTCATAACGGTTTTATTTTACCTATAGGCGATAAAAATTTTAGTGGGTGACGAAGGAGAAGTTCAAAGATAACCGGGTCACGGAAAAAAAGGTTTGGGAAACGCTGATGTAGAGCAATTGCTGTACAGCTTTTGATGTTGCTGTACAACCAATAGCAGCTTAGAGCTGAGATTTCAGCAGCCTTTTTGTAAGTCACTAGTCTATTCTACTATCAGTAGTTTTGCCACCTCTTTTCTGCTCTCAGGAAATAGTCCCTTAGGGCTGTTCTTTAGAGGGCGAGCTTGCTGCGCCGTGCGCGGCAGTTATAGTTGGCTGTGGTTAGTCAGCCTTCCTATAATAGAACCGCGTGGAGGGGAAAAGGGGGGACAGGGGAAGGGAGAAGGGGGGAGGGGAGGAGGTAGGGGGGGAGGGGAGGAGGTAGGGGGGGGGGGGAGGGGAGGGAAAAGTACTGAAAAACAAAGTGTACAGACATGAGTGATACTAATCTTGTAGAAAATGTTGCAATTCCCAATCTACATTAAGACCGTGTGGTTGCAGGGTATCTAACAAAACGATCCATTGCATCTCCATTTTGTTTAATCTATTGAGTCGGTCTCCCCCTCTGATGTTAGTGGGGATATGGGCAATTCCAAAGAATCTGAAGTTCTTGAGACCACCATTCGAACAAGATGTAAAATGTTTCGAGACGGGGTGAAACATATCTTTTTTCAGTATCAATCTTACATGTTCAGATATCCTAATGTGTAACGGACGAATTGTCCTACCAACATATTTGGCATTAAAACCACACATAATAACATACACCACATAGCTCGTGTGACAATTGATGAATGTGGAGATTCTAAATTTAGACACTGTGGATACTGTAGCTATTCTTTTAGTGGGTGCTGCTTAATTAATTGTTACTAAAAGACGATTTTGTTGGTATGTCCAAAGGAGATGGCTGAAAACACTGAACCAAATAGACATTCTCTCTTTGTTGATTTCAGTCTACAGTGAGCTGGTTTCAGTCTCAACTGGTGAGATCACTGTAGCAATGCAAAGCTTTTCCCCCCTAGAACAGTTAGTGGGGCCCTTCACAAAACTAGTTGTTACTGGTTTCTGCACGTACTATAGGTATAAAGGAGAGTGGACATAATGTCTACATGGGAAGAGAACATGAATAAATGCTTTTACTTGGTTGGTTTTTAAGCCAGTTGTCAATTAAATGTGATTACTTAAAATTGTTGGGAGTAAGTTGATCATTGAAGAATTTGTAGCGTACGTAATTTTGTTTTTCTAAGCACTTGGAGATGAGCCAAAAACATAATTCATATTTGAGAAACACGCTCCTTAATGTGTTGGCTCTGTAAGTCCTGGTCTTTCTGGCTAGATTCTCTTTTATATCCACTGATTGATATATCTAATACTTTGGCTGCATCAATTAGCTTTTTCTAATGAATTAATTTTGACTTCCTTATGTTTAATCTCTATTGTCATTGTTAAAAGTAACTGTCGGTTTTAGTGATCTTGTAGTAATATGGTATTTGCCAGATAATTGTCTGCCATAAATGTTAGAACTGGTTTATGAACGTATCCTTTTGTGGCAACATTTCCAATAATTATTTATTTCCTATCTCCTGAAGCAGTATCTATTAAATGAATTATATTAATACTGCATTGAAGGGATTTATATGGCCCTTATTAAAATGTTACAAATGTTTGAAAATGCAGTAATTTGAACATGGTTGCAACAAAAATGTTTTCACGGTTTGTCTTTTGGAGGCAACTATATGGATACTACAATTGAGTAGTACAGTATATATTCGGTCTCCCTTCTGTCATTACGTGCTCTGCTCCTACCACCAGATCACACTAGTAAAAATGGCATCTAGCTCTTGTAATAAGTTGTGTAACTAAACTCCATGCTCAGGAGGCCTTAACATTTATTTTGGAGGAGCATTGGATATTTGCAGCTTGTCAACTTGTGTCGAGTGCCTTGATGGTTCTTCTCCAAAGTTCTAGCAGTGTGTAGTGTTAACCTCCCTTTCTATTATAAAGATGAAGTCTTTATTAAAAAAATGTGTTGTAGCCCTTTTATACCTCATGACTTTGTACAATGATACAATTAAAAAAAAAATATTTTGCAGTTTGTACCATTTGTCAACTGTGTGTGTGTGTGTGTGTGTGTGTGTGTGTGTGTGTGTGTGTGTGTGTGTGTGTGTGTGTGTGTGTGTGTGTGTGTGTGTGTAAATGTTCTTTTTTTTTTTTTTTTTAAGTATTATTTTGTGGAATGCTCTTTGCTAAATCTATGCTTTTTATTTTACGTTGCCTTTTTTTTATTTATTTTTTATTTATGTAGTTTCAAGGTTTATTAGCTGTCTGTCCTTTAGAAAAGCTGCTTCAGTGTGGGCTGTAACATTTGGGAGCAGAGCAGTGTCTGATCGCCCTGCTTCTGAAGAGATTCTGCAACTTCCATCCCAGTCATTCCCAATGTTCCTCTTATCCATGGGAGAGTGGAGTTTTCCACCCATGTATATATGATGCTTGGGAGATATGTTTACGCTGGTTTATAAATCTTTTTGTCTGTTACTTTGTAATTGCTTTGAAAAAAATAAACCCGTTTGTCGGTTTTAGCCCCAAAGTAAGAGATGGTAACTGCTCCAAGCAGTAGGTGCTCAACCTGTACAGCTGCTTTTGCACCATTTTCTTGTTGCAACACTTAGTGACATGTTCTATTTTTACTTTTAGATTTGAAGTGGAATCTTTTCTTCGTTTTGTGCTTTATAATCAACAGTATACCTCTCTGGTCCAGTGTCCTCTAATGCAGCACTGAATATATACAATATTAGTAATGTGTTATATTATATCATGTTCTAACTTGCGGTAAGCTGAAAATCTATTTCGGTGCCTGCAGGTGTATAATGTTGTGCTCTTATTTCCTTATTTCCTCTTGCTTAGAAGGCAGTGGGGGTGTGCGACACAAAATAAACATGGAAGGTCTGTTTCTTCAGGCAACTGAATGCTAACACTTCCTTTCAAAATCCATTTAGAGATCTCTTCATATTTTGATGTAACTTTCCCACCAAGAATAATCTTTTACCCCACAGCTATAATAGGTTTAATATTTTTTGTGTCCTCTGATTTCTTTGGCAGTTATTCGTGGTCATTTTAAGCCTTGGGCTTAATATTTTGGCAATAGAAAGAAAGTTGACACGAAGATGCTGAAAACAGATTTCATGTGGGGTCAGTTTGATTTCAAAACGACCACAAGAAAATGTTTGATAGTGCTGATTACGCCGTGCTGCACACTTGGCTTCAGTAGTGCTAATTGTGCAGAGAAAGCGGGTCATTATACAGTATAGCATTCATTTTTGTTTTCTTAAATTTTTTTTAAGATCCATTTGCTTTTATTTTGTGTCCTATGTGGCTGATTTGTTGAGGCGGGGTGTTAAGTAATATAGACTCCTGCACGTACCTTTATTGTATTGTATGTCTTTATTTATCTGGTGCCATAAATATACATAGCGCTTCACAGTAGTAATAGATGTTGTAATCCATATAAATAACAAATAATATAAATAACAGGTCATGGGAATAAGTGCTTCAGACATAAGAGTAACATTAAGGAAGAGGAGTCCCTGCTCCGAGGAGCTTACAATCTAATATCTGTTAATTGCAGAAAGCTTGCGGATCTGTTCATTTTCCTAAGCCGAGCTGCTCTTTTATTTCTGACATTTCCGAACTTGGAGGCTCTGCTGAGGGTCCTCTTACTTCAAATCCTTATATTTTTCCTAGTCTGGAAAAACGTTAAAAATAAAAACTAAACACGTTTTAGGAGCTTGCTCTTTATCCTAATTTTGTTTTTATCATTAGAGAAAATGGGAAAATGAGCTAATATTGTCACTGGGCTTTATATAGATATTCAGGCCAGCATGCAGTAATGATAGGCATTTAACGAAGGTAAAAAAGAAACATTGGATGTTCTTTTTAAATGATTGAAAGACTGCCAAACCTGTCTAAAACCTAAATAAGCCAATTTTAGTAAACATGATAAGCTAAAGTTTGGCAGGGTTTATCTTCTTTACTTCTTTCCTTTGTATGTGATCTCTTGTTTGTCAAACAAGAAATGTAATGGACACAGAACCTTCCCGTCTGCTAGGTTGTTTTATGATGGTACTCTGGGTTTTGAGGGATTTTTTCGGAGAAAGCACTTGCTTGACGTGGATTTGCTTGTCTGGGTTCTCACTGAAAAGGTCATTCTTAATTTTCATTTCATCATATTAAACAATTGCAGTGTGTATATTATTTACAATTATAAATGTGTTTCATAATGCCTTCAAAGTTTGAGGATCCCACCACATATTGAATAAAGATATTGCAAATCGGCACTTTTGTAAAGGTCTCCAGCATACCAACATGTTTTTACATTGTCCTTTTAAATCAGGCCTGCCCAACTCGTAAAGTGAGAAGGGCCGAACTGCTCCAAGGAAAAAAAAAATTTGGGCCGCACGGGTTAAATCATCATCATCATCTCTCCTCCAGCACCTCTCATCGTCATCGCCATCGCCATTGCCATCGCCTCTCCCCCAGAACCCCTCACTATCAATCTTTACGATACTCCCCATCTATCTCTCATACCCCCATCTCTCCCCCTCACCCACACAATACCCCCCTCCACATCAAACACACAATACCCCCCTCCACATCAAACACACAATACCCCCCTCCACATCAAACACACAATACCCCCCTCCACATCAAACACACAATACCCCCCTCCACATCAAACATACAATACCCCCTCCACATCCCCCCAGCCCATTCCATGTCAGCATACCCCCCATGTCTCTCTTCCCTCAATATGACACTCTCTCCCCCTCCCCAATATGACACTCTTTCCCCCTCCCCTCAATATGACACTCTTTCCCCCTCCCCTCAATATGACACTCTTTCCCCCTCCCCTCAATATGACACTCTTTCCCCCTCCCCTCAATATGACACTCTTTCCCCCTCCCCTCAATATGACACTCTTTCCCCCTCCCCTCAATATGACACTCTTTCCCCCTCCCCTCAATATGACTCTTTTCCCCCCCTGCAACTCCCATCACACCCTCCCCCTGCAACTCACATCAGTATCTCCCCCCCTGCACCTCACATCACTCTCTCCTCCCCTGCCCCCCACATGTCAGCAGCCCAGCCCCCCTCACATGTCAGCAGCCCTGCCCCCCTCACATGTCAGCAGTGCCCCCCTCACATGTCAGCAGCCCACCCCCCCTCACATGTCAGCAGCCCACCCCCCACCAGCCCGTTTTTCACAAAGCAGCCCGTTTTTCACACACCCCCCACCAGCCTGTTTTTCACACCCCCCCCCCCCACCAGCCCGTTTTTCACAAACCAGCCCGTTTTTCACACCCACCCGCCCCCAACCAGCCCGTTTTTTACACCCACCCCCCCCACCAGCCCGTTTTTCACACCAAGGCCCGTTTTTCACAACCACACCCCCACCAGCCCGTTTTTCACACCCACCCCCCACAAGCCCGTTTTTCACACACACACACACACACACACACACACACACACACACACACACACACACACACACACACCTTAGATCAGCTCAGCACATCCTCTCTCCCCGGTACTAAGCCCCGCCCCCGGCATCCTGCTATTGAAGAAAAAAAACACATGGCTGCCGCATCCTCCTCATGCTGCTGCTGCCCCCCGCGCACCGCAAAACCCGGGGGCTGGGAGGGAGGGAGGAGAGATGAATCGCCGCCTGTTTTAAATTAACTAATGTATTAAATGCATTAAATCCACCTGGTTGATAAAAACAGCCATTTTGCTGTGCTTCTGGTATTTGTTGTGGCATGAGACATGGCACGCTAGTGACCCCTATTACATGGTCTGAAAGAAATAAATGGCATTCTATCAGCAGCCTGCCTACCCCAGAAAAAGTGGTGTTCTGAATCTGCTATACTAAAGTGATCTTGTAAGTGTGATCTTAAGCAGCCAAGTGGTACCTACATACGTTTCAACTTTGAAGATTGCAACCTGCCTACCTCACAAGTGGGTTTGCTGGTGTTACTAAATCTGAACGTTACCTGGTATAACTGCTTCCAGGCAGAAACCAGACAGCTGCTCATTAATGATGCCTATTTCTGACACAAACAGCAGTGCACAAATCCGAGCGATCACAGTTGGATTCCCCAGCTGTTACGCCTAAGGTCTCGTCCCCACTGCTCTATGGGGCAGGCCCCAGTCAGTGCGTGTGCACGCGTGTACAAAGCGCGATAGCACTACCACCTCTCACAAAGACACGAAATTTGTCTTTTGGTGTGATGGCCACGTCACGGCCGTGGTTCAGCCAATGAGCGCCAACCAGCAGCATGACGTCATGGTTGCGCCTCCGCCACCCCCCCAGTTATCTGAAGTCCCCTGATGGCTCAGGGGAAGGCCACTAGTGCCACCAGTCACTCTGTTGCTCGCCCGTACTCACTGGGGCCATAGCCTGAGAAATCAATTGCAAAGTACAGGTATTGTGCCATCTGTGTAGTTAAAATACCAGCATCTCGCCCCAAAATACTGTGTGCTGCTTGTATTGCTAAAGTTAGAAGATGCTCCTTCCCATTTAAATGAATTTGTGGGCTGGATGAAATCCTCACTAATGCAATCATTTGAGAAACTAGGATCCCAGCCTAAACTAAAATGTACCAGGTCTCAAGCTTCGGGGGATGGTGAAGACAATAGTTTATTGGACTTTCAAGATCTACCAACCTTATCTGAACGCTGACGATGGATCCTCATATGATGAAGTGAAATTTAAGAAAGATCAAGGATCATTCAGAATAGAAACAATTGAGAAGCTAAAAGCTTGTGAATGCTGCTGAATATTGAAAACCCCAAGGAACAACTAGGGGTCTTGGATCAAGCATTTCTGTATCCCAGGAAGGCAACAAGATATGTTCCAGTCCATTGAACGATTCAAGATATAATTAAATCAAAATGGAAAATAATGGAGGAACTTGACGTAACAAGGCGTTTTCAGAGAATTGATCCCTACCATGAGGAAGATTACAGATCATGATGTCTCCCTCCTAAAGTTGACCAGGCACTTGCTCAGATAGTAAAGCACACGTCCATTCCCTTAGATTGTCATTTAAAGAAGCAATGGAAAAATGTATTGACGGTACACTATAAAAGCAATACACTCGGGGCACAGCGATGAAACCAGTAACCTGTATAGCCAGGACAGTAAGAATCGGAATCTCTGATCGGAAAGACTGGATTAAATCCGGTACTTCCAGACAGACGCTATTATGGGACTTTTCAAGTCTTAAAGGTATCATGGATTTCCTGTGCGACGCATCCATGGACGTCATGCGACTTACGGCAAGGTCCTCAGCACTGTCTATAGTTGCCAGAAGAGTGCTTAGGTTGAAACCATGGGCTGCAGATACTACTTCAAAGTCAAGATTAGATTGTCTGTCTGCCTTCTACAGGTACCTACCTTTTTGGAGATGCCTTTGACATTCTGACCAGGATTTCTGCCTCCAAGGGGACCGTTCCTGCCACAGCAGAGAATTTCTGTCCCCGCATCCAAAATACCCAAGATGAAGTTATCGAGTCTACAGACCAGGCAGGCCTTTCAACTCAAACTGGGACAGTCTCAATGTTGTCCTGGGGTAAGACCTAAAGTGAACTTCAACCAACGGAGATGAAAAAAAGCGGAACTTCTGAAGTTTAAAGGACCTCCGGTGAGAAACTTTATACCTAGGTCAATTCAGAGAGGGTAGGAAGCGGAAAAATTCAGATTTGAGAAGATTATATTTTGTTTGTAATACAGTAAAAGATTTTAATGTTCCAAAATCAAACAAAATGTAATAGTCTTTTAATGCCGGCCTCTTGCCAAAAAGAGATTTCGGCATTCACGTCCATCTGGGAATTGGGGATGGGAATAAACAAATGATCACCAGGCGCTCCTTGTGCAAATATAAAATAATTTGCAACAAAATAAAAAATCATACAACGTGCAATTTTTAAAGTGATTATATTCACAGAAACAGCAAGATATAATTAAAGTGCCTCTCAAAATATTGTGCCGCCTCTCAAAATATTGGGACACATAAGTATTAAGAAAAAGCAATCTGCAGCTCTGAACCCAGATGAACCGCCGTCTTCATTATTTTTCGTCTTTTTCTTTGGAATATTGGGAGCGCAGATAAACAGAAAATAAAAGATAAAATATGGTGCAATATTGTTTGATTTTAGTAGAAATCTAAGTCTTGGGATTTGCCACTCACATGACTCCAAAGGGTTAACAGACACTTAGATCCACTGTAGTAAATTCCCAGGTGTGTTGTCTCCTCTTTAATCATAGGTGGAGTCACTTGCTGGGTTATTAATTAAGGGTACTCTCGTTTTACCCCAAACATAGACAGCAATCGCAATAATAGTGCAGAGCTTCGTTTTGAAATATGAAACGCATAAAGATGTACACTCGCACCTTGTAAGCTCTTTAAAGCTTTTCTCCACACAAGAGGATAATTGAGGCTTGATCTCCCTGCTCGGCACAAGGTCTCAATGCTGCTGTGCAGACGATCTGATGCTGACAGCCCGTGTCTCATTAGGTCTTGCAATATTGGGGTTTTTTAGACCAGTTTTTTTGTTTAATTTGTCACAATAAGAGAGCAAGAAATTTGTCGTAATGTCATGCATTTTTTAGAGGCGTTTCCAATAGGGTGGGGGATAATGTATTCAATTTCACGACCCTATCATTTGGGATTTTGTTTTGGCGTGCCAGCAAATAATAGTTAAAATGTGCAGCTGCTTGATACAAGTTGAGATTAGGAAGGGCCAAACCACCTTTTACAATTGTTCTCTGTAACTTAGACAGAGGTTCTTGATTTTTGTCCTCGTCCCATATGGATTTTTTTTTAAACCCCATCTGCCATTTACCTGCCCAAGTTTCCAGTCTCTCCAAGTACTTCTGGGGAGAAATTACATCCTGCTCTGATTCTATTACCTTACACAATTTAGTGTCGTCAGCAAAGATGGAGACTTTGCTCTCTACGCCAACCTCAAGGTCATTAATAAAGTAGTTAAAAAGCAAGGGTCCCAGTACCAATCCCTGAGGTACACCACTCACAACTTTAGCACAACCTGAAAAAGTTCAATTTATGACAACAGTTGTATATCCTTCAACCAGTTTTCAATCCAGGTGCATATATTTTGTACACAAACCTTTTGTGTGGAACCGTATCAAAAGCCTTTGCAAAATCCAAGTAGACCACATCAACTGCATTACCCTGGTCTAAAATTTCTACTTGCCGCCTCCAAAGAAACAAATAAGGTTAGTTTGGTATGATCTATCCTTCATAAATCCATGCTGACTATTACTAATTTTGATTTCCATTAGGTATTCCTGAATATTATCCCGTATTGAACCTTCAAGTAGCTTCCCCACTATTGAAGTCAGGCTTACAGGTCTGTAATTCCCTGGTTGTAACCTAGCTCCTTTTTTAAAAATATAGGCACCACATCTGCTTTTCGCCAATCATGTGGTGCTAAGCCTGAGAACTGGAGTCCTTGAATATTAAAGGTAATGGTTTGGCCATTACTGAACATGGCTCCTTAAGAATTCTTGGATGTATGCCATCGGGGCCAGGTGCCTTATTTACTTAAATTTTATCAAGCCGCCTATGAACTTCTTCCTCAGTTAACCAATTGTTCATTAATATGGAGGTTGTGGGTTCCTCCTGCGGCACTACTATTGAAATTGATTCTTCCCTGGTAAACACAGAGGCAAAGCATTTAATACCTTTGCTTTTTCCTTATCTCCAATCTGCCTGCCCATCTCGCACTGAAAGGGTCCTATATTACATTTTCTGTTTTTTTTTTTGTTTGTTTTTTTTGTGTTTGTTTTGTTTTAAGATACTTAAAGAACTTTTTAGGATTGATCTTACTTTCTATTGCAAACCTTTTTTTTATTATCCATTTGTGATAATTTGATTTGCCCTTTTGCAATTTTTGTTACATTCATTATTATGATGCAATGCATCCATCCCTTCTGACTTAAAGTATCTAAAGGCCTGCCTCTTATTTTCCATTTCCTCCCCTACCTGTTTATTAAGCCACATTGGTTTTGACTTATTTCTTTTATACTTATTACCCAAGGGTATACACTGATAAATGTGCTTTTTTAACAATGTTTTAAAGACTGCCCATTTATCTTCTAAATTTTTCCCTGCAAAAACATCATCCCAATGTATTCCTTGTAAATTAGTCCTCAGTTTATTAAAATCTGCTTTTCTAAAGTATTTAAGCTCTTTGTTGAACCCAAGTAATCTGTTTTTTTGATAATTTATTTCAAATGAGACCATGGTTTGATCACTGTTACCCAAATGTTCCAGGACTTGAATATTTGTTATTACTTCTACATTGTTTGATATGACCAAATCCAGTATTGCCCCTCTCCTGGTTGGTTCCTCAATTTGGGTCATGTAATTGTCTTTAAGCACCCCCATAAACCTGTTTCCTTTTCTTGTAATGGTAATCTCATTGCCCCATTCTGTCTGGAAATTTAAAATCGTCCATTATGTAAACATGACCTAGTTTTGATGCCTTTGTTTGTAAAAGTATTTTAGCTTCCTCAATCTCACAGATATTTGGTGGTTTATAGCATATCCCTACAAACATTTTCTTTATACTTTTACCTCCACTGCTAATTTCTATCCACAAGGTCTCTACATTTTCATCATTCCCTTCATAAACATTTTCCCTTATACAGGTAATAGGTTTTAGATCTAACATATTTGTTTCAAAAACAGCAAAGGTTGTTTGTATCAACCAATCCCTAACAAGAAGCACACTTGTTGGTGCATACCAGGCTATTTAAAACGTAACATTTAATTTTCCGACAATTTAATATAAGTCTACATGTGCAATAAAGTTGTCATATAATATTGTGTGTTTTTTTGTTTAAAAAGTATACCAGGAGGTAGGGTATAGACGCTGCTACTTGCTCTACAATGATAACACAACTGAACTCCAGTATTAATTGTCTTGTGATATCAATTATATATAGAATTCACACAACGATCTGGTTGTGTTGATGATTTCTTCAGTTGGATCAGACAAACAGATTCTACAGTATTAGAATTGACCTCATTATAAGATCCTACTTGTGTATATGTTCAAAGTTACATATGAAAGGAAATTAGATCATTTATTATGCTGTAATTTTTCTCATGATGGGTAGAGTATGAAATGGTGATCATAATTGACACTTGGTGTTGGAATACTGCAAAGTAGTTGGTTACATATAGGAATGTTGAGTTTTAAATAGCCCTGGTATGCACCATCAAGTGTGCTTCTAGTTAGGGATTGGTTGGTACAAACAACCTCATCTCTGTTTTTGAAAAAAACATTTAAATTCAGCACATAAGTAGCACCCAGTGCCACTCTAGGCATTTGGGCGCAAATCATATCTACTAGAGTAATTGCACTTAATTATCAGTGAGCGGTATATTTTCTTCTGATTCTGTAGTTTAACATATAAACATACTCCACCTCCTCTTCTATTTGCTCGATCCTTCTGAAAAAGGAATAACACTCTAAATTAACTGCCAGTCATGAGTTTCATCCCACCATGTTTCAGCAATGCCTATGATATCATACTGCTCCCTTGCAGCTATTTATACAAGCTCCCCCATTTTATCCGTCAGGCTTCTTGCATGCATTTAAGTTTTTTTCCAGTCTGTACTATTAATCTTCTCTGCTCCTGCCTTTCTGCGCCAATTGGGTTTAGTCTTCAGAAGTTTTCTAGTATTATTTGTATTTTCTATGGGTGTATCGCTGCTTGCCAAACTCGCACTTGCCCCCATTCTACGTCCATGACCCCTTGCTATTTCCCCATCTATTCTATTTAGTATCTGTTTCTTGTCCCTCCCTCCTCCAGCCTTGTTTAAAATCTCCTCCAACCCTTTGAACATTCTGCACCCTAGCACAGAAGATCCCTCTTGAAGAGGTGCAATCCGTCCCTAGCATAAAATTGCACCTCTCAGAAAAGGAGTCCCAGTGCTCTAAAAAACCCAAACCCTCCTTCCTACATCACATTCTTAGCATGCATTAACCTCACTAATCTCTGATTGTCTCCCTGCGGTAGCGCATGGCACTTGTAGTATTTCAGAAAATACTACATTTGGTGGTCCTTGCCTTAAGCTTTTGGCCTAGATCCCAGAAATCAGTCTTTAGGACCCTCCATCTTTCTCTAACTTTGTCATTGGTGCCAACGTGTACCAAGACCGCCGGGTCAGTCCCTGCCCCTCCCAATAACCGGTCTACCCGATCCACAATGTGCCACACCAGAGCACCCGCGATACAACAAAATGTTTGTTTCATGTGGTATATGCCGAAGTATTTTAAGGAACGATCTTTCCAATGGTAAGAAAAAGAGATTAAGGGTTGTCTCCGTATTCGAATGCAATCCTACAAGGAGCGATTTTGATTTGGTATTTAATTTTAAAAATCGTATTTTTCGTAAATTTGGTAAAGAAATCTACAGATTTGTTAACGTTAAAAGGATGCCATATGCAAATAAACTTAACTTCTATTCCGTTTGTCGCAATTGAATTCCTGAAATATATTTAGATTTTTTCCTTTTTTCTATAGCTAGAGGTTCAATAGCCAATGCAAATATCTAGGGTAAGAGGGCATCCCTGGCGAGTACCATTTGATAAGGGAAAGACTCAGAGGAAGCCTGCTGCATTAATCCTCGTAGGTGTACTATAAAGCTGACCGCCCCCCAAAAAAACTCATGGAATTCGAAGGCCCTTAAAGTTTTTAACATCTTTACAATTTTCTGTAAAAAGCTTTCACTGCGTCTAAGGGAAGGAGGACCATGGGAATCTTTTGGGAACGTGCGTAATGGGTAAATTTGATATTTCTCCTGGTATCTGCTGCTAGTCTCCTAGGTACAAATCCCCCCTGGTCAGGATGAATTAAAGAAGGCAGTAATTCTCCTAATCTAGTTATGGGTATCTTGGCATATCATTTTAAATCTGTATTAAGTAAAGATATTGGTCTATAATTTTTGCAGATTGTATGATCTTTTCCTTTTGGAAATATTTCCAATGTTGATATTTTTCTTGATAATACTGTGAACCCTTCTATGTGCTGATGAATTGTTGTACACTTTTTTTTCCTCTTTGTCTTGTCAAGTAATTATGACGCGGTTCTTACCCAAGTTTTAGCAGTACTGGTGCTTGTCACTTCAGTACTCTTGCATGTAATTTCACTTATGTTCAGGATGCATGGGTGCAAGCCGGGCCTGTAATTACTGTGCATCACAATCAACGGCATAACTGCACATGGCTGACTTCTCTAGCAACTGTTCTACTTATGTATTCAGGAACTCTTGCAAGGAAAATAAAAACGTTTTATTTTGTATTGTATTGTATGTCTTTATTTATATAGCGCCATTAATGTACATAGCGCTTCACAGTAGTAATACATGGGGTAATCAAATAAATAACAGATAATATAAATAACAGATCATGGGAATAAGCGCTTTAGACATAAAAGTAACATTAAGGAAGAGGAGTCCCTGCCCCGAGGAGCATTATCTATGGCACTATTATGGGTAGTACCTCAACCTTTGGCCCACCCCCTTTCACTACTAGGGAGTTGTTTATTGCAGCAAGGGCAGAGATTAACGCTAACACTGCCTGTGCTGGTACCAGTACTTACGTGTTAGGCAGAGAAGTTTAGTAGTCAGATACCTGGCTACTGACGTTTGAACGAAGCTGTACAGTTCTGCCGCCGCCGCCTCCCTCGGCGTCCGCTCACACCCCAACAAAAATTCCCCTCTTCTTCTGCAAAGCCCTACATGCCTCAGTCCTGCCTTATATTTATGCTGTTCGCTCACTGTGACCCTTGAGTGGGAAGCCATGTTCCCCTTAAACCTACTCTGGGATATTTTAGCTACATTCAAAGGACATGGAGCTGAAATCCTCCCTAGCACATGATGGTTTCACACTCCAGCCTGTGTTCCTGTATTGTATTGTATTGTATGTCTTTATTTATATAGCGCCATTAATGTACATAGCGCTTCACAGTAGTAATACATGTGGTAATCAAATAAATAACAGATAATATAAATAACACATGATGGGAATACGTGCTTTAGACATAAAAGTAACATTAAGGAAGAGGAGTCCCTGCCCCGAGGAGCTTACAGTCTAATTGGTAGGTAGGGAGAATGTACAGAGACAGTAGGAGGGAGTTCTGGTAAGTGCGTCTGCAGGGGGCCAAGCTTTATGTATCATGTGTTCAGAATATCCACAGTGCTATTCATATGCTTCTTTAAGCAAGTGTGTCTTAAAGGTGGATAGAGAGGGTGCTAGTCGGGTACTGAGGGGAAGGGCATTCCAGAGGTGTGGGGCAGTCAGTGAAAAAGGTTTAAGGCGGGAGAGGGCTTTAGATACAAAGGGGGTAGAAAGAAGACATCCTTGAGAAGAACGCAAGAGTCTGGATGGTGCATAACGAGAAATTAGGGCTGAGATGTAAAGAGGGGCAGAAGAGTGTAAAGCTTTAAAAGTGAGGAGAAGAATGGAGTGTGAGATGCGGGATTTGATCGGAAGCCAGGAGAGGGATTTCATGAGGGGAGATGCTGAGACAGATCTAGGAAAGAGTAGAGTGATTCTGGCAGCAGCATTTAGGATAGATTGTAGGGGAGACAGGTGCGAGGCAGGAAGGCCTGACAGCAGGAGGTTACAGTAATCAAGACGGGAGAGAATGAGGGCCTGAGTCAGAGTTTTAGCAGTCGAGCAACAGAAGAAAGGGCGTATCTTAGTTATATTGCGGAGGAAAAAGCGACAGGTTTTAGAAATGTTTTGAATGTGAGGGGCAAATGTGAGAGAGGAGTCGAGTGTGACCCCTAGGCAGCGTGCTTGGGCTACTGGGTGAATGATGGTAGTTCTAACAGTAATGTGGAAGGAGGTAGTAGGGCCAGGTTTGGGAGGAAGTATGAGGAGCTCTGTTTTAGCCATGTTGAGTTTAAGGCGACGGAGGGCCATCCAGGATGATATAGCAGAGAGACATTCAGAACCTTTGGTTTGTACAGCAGGTGTAAGGTCAGGTGTTGAAAAGTATATTTGTGTGGTGATAATTAAACCCAAAAGATGTTATTAGGTCACCTAGAGAGAGTGTGTACAGAGAAAAGAGAAGAGGTCCCAGGACAGAGCCCTTGGTTACCCCACAGAGAGATCAATAGAGGAGGAGGTGTTAGCAGAAGAGGCACTGAAAGTACGATGGGAGAGGTAGGATGAGATCCAGGATAGAGCTTTGTTCCGAATACCAAGAGTATGGAGAATATGAAGGAGAAGAGGGTGGTCCACGGTGTCAAATGCTGCAGAGAGGTCAAGTAATATGAGCAGAGTGTAATGACCTCTGTCTTTGGCAGCATGGAGGTCGTCAGTTATTTTAGTGAGGGCTGTTTCCGTAGTGAGCAGTGCGGGGAAGCCAGATTGTAGAGGGTCTAGGAGAGAATAGGTATTGAGAAAATGGAGCAAGCGAGAGAATACAAGTCGTTCAAGGAGTTTAGAGGCAAAAGGCAGGAGGGAGACAGGTCGATAGTTAGAAAGACAGGTAGGGTCAAGCTTGGTGTTTTTGAGTAATGGTATGACTGTTGCATGTTTGAAGGAGGATGGAAAGGTTCCAGAGCAGAGGGAGGAGTTAAAAATGTGTGTGTAGTCTGTAAATTTAGTACGGTTTACTGTATCCGATCTGAATGGTTGAGTTGAATTTATTTATTTTTTGCATGGTGAAGGCATTTTTTTCCCATTTTGTTCCTTGGGTAAAACATCTGCTAGTTGCTTGAGCAGTGAATCTGACGGTACCATTTCATCACCCTACAAGTGGGAGCAGTGGTAATGCATGTATGTATTAAAGGGGCTGTCCCACATAGCACGTCACATTTTTTATTCATCAGTGTAATTGGCTTATTAGATTCAATTACCCTTACAGTAACATGTACGAATTTGCATCCGGTTAAAATTACTATTTCCCTTATCTGGTCCTGTTGAAATCGGCTGTTTGGTTGCTTCAGTTACTATACAATCAGTCAATAGACAACATTAACAATTCACCCCTAGTTTTGAGTTCTGTCATAGTCCTATCCTCAAGAGATTCTAGGTGTAAAAGCCCTTCAAAGCTTCAGTTTACTGTAGAAAGATTAGAATATCAGAAACAAAATATCATGATGTACAAATTGTTATGCGAGTAAACTTTAGCCTTTACCATGTCTTTGCCTTTACTATATCTTATTGTATTCAGATGTAAAGCTGCTACGTTTAGCCTGTTAAATATGCCATTGTCCTTAGTTCACCTTCTTTGTAGCGACATCCCCTTTAAACCTTGCTGCAATAGAAACCCCTTGGCTCTAGTTCATCTTTTTCCTCTTGAGGATGGTTTTTTTTCTTGCTGTTGATGCTTGTTTATGGTGAGGGGAAGTGATGTTACACACTTCAGTCAGTAGGACCTGCAACGCATTGGATTTCAATGTGTTGCATCCCCTATGATCGTGAACAGGTTTAAAGATGGATGAACAAACAGTAGTTTCACGGGTTGTTGGTCTGTTTGGGAGCTCAAACTGGAGAGATTTTATCTTTTAATTCCTTTTGTATCACTATATCAAAGACTGTTGGTCCTTTTAAGTTGGTATAGCATAACACAAACAATGTGGCCCCTGATTGTAGCAATTTTAGGGTAGGAAATGGCGCAAAACACAGCACACAGTAATACTAGGAACATGGACTGAAGCACATCAAAGCTCTATCTAAAAATCCTGAATGCACTCAACCTTTAACCATTCTCCAGTCCCCTTCCAGGCAGATCATATATGTATATTTGTATTAATATAGCGCCACCAATGTATGTAGCGCATTGCTGCATTTATTATATTGCAATTCCCTGTAATGTAATCTCTTTTGTAAACAATACCAGTCAATCAAATATAAAATCCCTGCCCCAAAAAGCTTACAATGTTTTATAGCACTATTTTATCTTTTTTAACCTGTTTTGTATCTCTAGATATTGTACGTATATCGGGCTGACATGCTGCAGGCCCTTAGGATGTACCTGTCAGGTCATGGCCTTTCTGTTTGTGTACCCAGGAGAAGTCGTGATGAATGCGACCTGAATCAAACTCTCATAAGTAATATGTATTGTATATTTTGACATTTTTCTCGTTGGAATTAGTCTTTAGTTGGTATTGGTTAATCTTTACATCTCGGAACAGATATGAACAATTGGGATAAAGATGTTATGAGCCGTTTCACTTTATTTTAGTCCCATGTAGGGAGCACAAAACGTAAACATATTAAACAACTTCTTGTTGCAATCTTTCCGTAGTATAATGAAATTGCCCTTAAAACACAAGTTTTACGTATTTGATGTCAGTGGGAAAACATACGTTTTTTTTTTTTTAATCTCGTGAAAGATTAGGTAAAGGATGTCCAATCCTTCCAAAGCATTTGGTTACCTTGATGATGAAAACAAGACCCAGATCCAGAGTTACATTACTTGCTTAACGAGGCACTAACCTAAGTTAACATGCACCCGGAAAGCTCATTTGTCTGGTTAAGTCCAGTTTTCAGCCGGAAAGGCATTGCTGTAACTATAACAGAGATATTCGTGCTGCTGATTTGCAAAGTAAGCGGATAACTCTCTCCCATCCCCCCCCCCCCGGATTCGTGCCCTTTATCAATCGCCAACAGCCACCCTGAAGATCCCAGGTGGGAAGGGGAATCTGAAAATAAAGAATGGGACCAGGCAGGGGTTGCTCCTTTTCACTTCACCTTCACAATCGAACCTCTTGGGGCCTCTATCAGAGCCTCAACGCACATAAGAGATTTAAAATAAAAGATAAGTGCTATAAAATATCGTTGTTTGCAGATTATATTATTCTTACCATATCTAATCCGTTGACATGTCTCCCGAACCTGCAATCCACCCTCCGGGGATTTGGTGAGCTGTCTGGGTATAAAGTTAATATGGGAAAGTTGGAAGCTCTAAATTTGACATTAGCTGAAAAGGAGGTCGAGGCTCTTAAACAGCACTTGAATTATAAATGGAAAAAGACCCATCTGAAATATCTGGGGTTTTATTTAACCAGCGATTATAATTTATTATAAAACTATAATTACCCTGACATTTTCTCAAAGATCTACAAGCCTCAACTCTCATTGTATTCCCTTGGATAGGGCGTATAACTGTGGTCAAGGTGAATATTCTCCCTAGACTTCTGTATTAATTTCAGACATTACTGATATGTGAATCCCTGCGCTTCTGCCTAATGGGTTAACACTATATGTGAAATAAATATATATACATGATGTGCAAATCTATGAGATAAAGGAGACTTTTAGTTACATCCTTTGATCAAATAATGCCCAAGCCTGCCACCAAACGCCAAGGTAAGTCTCATAGGCAGGTCCCTACACTGCACTAGATATATAAGCACATGCTTGGACATTTTAACTCCATTTGGGGCATTTTCACATAACACTAGTTGCACTCAGTGTAGGGACCTGCCTATGAGACTTACCTTGGCGTTTGGTGGCAGGCTTGGGCATTATTTGATCAAAGTATGTAACTAAAAGTCTCCTTTATCTCATAGATTTGCACATCTTATATATTTATTTCACATATATTGTTAACCCATTAGGCAGAAGCGCAGGGATTCACTTTGTTTTTCACTATTGTATGGCCAATTTTTTCGCCAAGCTGCATGCTCCTTACATGGGTGAAGCGCAGGTGATCATATATTTGTTTTGCATTACTGATGTGTCCCTCATTCAAATATAAAATAAATTCTGAATCAAATTATGCAATTTATTTGGAAACGCAAACAACCGAGAATTGCCAGGTCAATTATGTTGGATGCTAAGGAAGGAGGTGGTTTGGCAGTCCCAAATATTCTAAAATATTACATAGCCTCTCATATGGAACAAATGGTTTATTGGCATTCTCCGAGAGGGGTCTATGCCTGGGTGGATTTGGAGAGCACACTCAAAAACCCAGTTGGACTCTTTATTATGGTCAGGCTCTGGGACTGGGTCTGAGAGAGAGCCTGGGCCGGCAGTAATTGGATTTACTCTGAAAATTTGGCAGATGGCAAAGTACAAGGTCATGTCGACCCCCATCTAGGACCGTGTCCCTATTCGGCAATCCGGGGTTTATACCGTGTTTTCAGGGTCAGGGTTTTGAAATTTGGAGGCTTAGAGGGATTCTGGAGGTGGGTGATTTGTTAGAAAAAGACACAAGCTAATTTCGTTTGAGGAACTAATGAGAAAGTATGGTCTGCCCCAAACTGAGCTGTTTAGGTATATACAGGTATACTTTGTGTCACGGTTTTTATGAGGAATTTCCTAGTTATACAGGATTTTGAAGAAAAAAAATACCAATAAGGTCTGATATCATCTTTTGTACCAGGGTTTAATCTCAAAAAAAGGATACCCCGGTCCATAAATATATAGCCCAGTGGGATCTGGACTTCCAGACTGAAATAACCAAGGCAGGCCTGGGAAGATATTTGGGAGAATGCAGGTAAAACTTCTATGTACGGTAACAAAAGACTATATATAACATTTTCTACGTTGGTATTACACCTCCAAAAGATTAAAGTGAATGTTCACGGGGGCCTATGATAGATGTTGGAGGGGATGTGGCCAGATAGGAGACCTGTCACATATCTGGTGATTCTGTCCAGTAATGCAGACGTACTGGAGGACAGTTCTGAAACTAATAAAGGATGTGACCGATTTATCAAGATTTCTCTAGATCCAATTAATTATCCTGGCTAAACCCATGGAAGATGTGAACCACCGTGCACTTAAATTGATTCTGCATATTCTAATGGCGGCTAGATGCAGTGTAGCTGCGGCGTGGAAAACGACACTTCTGCCCTCTAGAAGAGGGGTTATTAGAAGGGTCAATGATGTTCAATGAATGGAGAAGCTTACCTCATTCCTGAATTATACCACTAGGAAGTATGATAGGGTCTGGAGCCCCTGGGATGTTGGATAGGGGTGTGATCCCAGAGGGAGAGAGCGTATGGGAATACTGAGCTTAAAACAGGGCGTCTATCAAATGTTGTATGATATGCAATGTGATGCTTGTTTTTTGTAAGAAATTTGATACAAAATGGTGGTTTTACCCTCCTCCCCTTTATTTATCCTTCTGTATCCTTTCCCTTCCGATTTATCCTTCTGTATCCTTTCCCTTCCGATTTATGTTTGAAAAACCCAATAAAAATATATGGTAATAAAAAAATTAAATAAAGGCCCTCTACTGATTTTTGAAAACTTTGTTATGAGTTGATGGACCTCTGAATCACAACGGCCTACGAATTGAACAAAGTCAGAGTTAAATGTTTTTATTGGATTCCTATTATTTATTTTTGGGTTTGCCACAAACGTTACAGGCTACTTTAAACTGTCCACTTCTGTTGGTTCACTTTACGTCTAGGACGCTTTGAAATTAGAATTTGGGATGTGGTCCAATGGCTCAATTCAAGATGTCAGAGGGCAAACATTCCAGTAAATCAGAAATGTTAGGAATTGAGCATTTTGACTTGTGATATTTTATTTTGTGTGCCATTTAGTTATTTTTCTTAAGAGTATTGCTAATAAGTTGTGTGTGTGTGTGTGTGTGTGTGTGTGTGTGTGTCCACTGCTGGATGAAGGCCTCGACAATGATCTTTCAGGTTCTGTGGTTGCAGCGCCTCTCCTTGTTACTCCCAACACATTTTCTGGTTTCATCCTCCCATCTTACTTTTGGTCGTCGTCTTGGTCTTTTAAGATGTCCTGAGATCAAGTTAAGTACTTCTGTGCCCAGCGATGGTTGTTTTAGTCTTGCCATATGTCTGTCATTTTCAACTGTTCACCTATACTAGTAAACTGGTACATTCAAATCTTCCAGGCATTTGTCTATATTCTCACTACCCAAGTGGTACTGCTGCACAAAAAAAAGTGGTTATCGTGCTTTTCCTAGTATATTGCGAAGTGCTGAAAATGTTATCTACTTCTGTAGTGTGAGACATTTTAGGTGTGGTCTGCAGTGTTTTTTTTTGCTGAAAACAATCTGCTTTCCACAGATAAGTGTGTGGTTTTCCGAAAAGGCTGCTTTATTTTAGGTTAATAAACTTACACATTGACCACCATACAAGAGGAGCATGTTGAGGTTTTAGTGGTATGTTAGGGCAGGGGTGCGCAAACTGTGGGGCTTAGGGCACGATATTCTCTGCGGGGGGACTCGGGGTTTACAGAGGCCCTGTGCGCTTCCCAAAGGCATTTAAATGAAATGCTTGGGAAGCGGCAAAGGCCTCTGTAAACTTCACTTACCTTGGCTCAGACGGTTTCTGGAGACGTGTCGCCATGGCAACATGGCGTCAGAACGCCGGAGTCAAGGTAAGGTGGAGGAGGGGGAAAAAATTGCACTCCCCTTTATTAGGGGGCCAGGCCTTAAATCTTTATACTTCTGCTCTTTGTGGTGCTAGCCAATTATCACAAGTCTAAAATAAAAAATTGGCAAAAAAGCTATTCAACCTGTGATAATTTTTTAGTTTATTATTTTTAATAAGTATTTTGTTTAAATGTTGTGTGCTTTGCTGTTGATGGTATAAATATAGTATGTGATTAATGTATTTGTATTGGAAAGTTTTTAAATCTTCTGTTTTTATATTTTGTTTTATGAAATGGACAAGGTGTAGGAAGCTCATCAGATATCCTTCTGACCTGGCAGAATAATGTAATCAATATAATTAGCTAAACACCGCAAATGTTAAATATTTTTTTTACAGTGATTTTGATCTTTAAAAGAAAATATTTTTTACATCCCTATTTATAAATGAAGATGTTATTTTTCAAAGATGTTTAATTATCTTGGCTGCATTTACAACTGGTTGGAACTTGGTCATCAATTGACATTGGTGTTAAAGTGTACCGTTACATTGATGCTCAATGTATTGGATCTGTTGCCAACATGTATAATGTAAGAATTGTATCCTTAATGGTTCACATTCTGTATCCTATGTACAATGTGTGAAAATATCAATAAAAACGTTGTTCTAAAAAAAAAAAAAAAGCTAAAATGTCCTTGATGCAGAAAAGTATCTTGCCCCATGGTTTCCTTAATACACCCATCAAAGCAAATGAAACCGTTTCATGTTTAACATTCATTTCACTTATTTAGGCAATAGAAATGATTTGTTTTTATTAAAAACTCAATTGAGAACTTGTTGTCATAGGACTAAGTGAGAATGTTATTGTTTGGCATTATGCATGTTTTCTAAAAGTCCTTAATTTTAAATGCAGTGTCTTTAATATTGATTATTGAATCGATGACAGAAGGTTGTTTGCTTTTTTCTAGTGACATCTGTCTGTCTTGGTTTTGCAATGGATTTCTTCTCTGAGCTATTACTGCATTACTTCTGCTTTATCGTTACAATGGATATGACATTATGTTGTGGGCATCAGTACTGGATCTCTGCTATTCTGCCTGGCGATGCGGGCGGCTAGTGAGGAAGTTTCAGAGCAGGATTATTGGTGAGATTATATTCAATCTCGAATTCCTGCTCCAGTGTTTCTTATTGAAATAACACATTCATATAGAAGGCATCAACAAAGAAAGCAAAGTAAACATATTATGGACACAGCTTAGACATACAGTATACACTCAGCAATGTGTATGTTTACAACGATCAAGAAAACTTTAAAGAGAACCGGGAAAGGGGGGGGGGGGCCTGGAGAAACAATATAAAAACCTGTTTGAAATTGGGGATACTGAGATCAAGAATACAATTAACTCAAAGTATAAGGGCTGTTATTTACAGCGTGCGGCCGTGCGTGCCGCATGCTTTTCGTGAGTATACTGTGTTGAGTGTATACAGTGTTGAGTGTGTGTATGTGTATGGATATGGATGTGTGTGTTTGTGTAATTTATTATTTATTAAAAAGAACATTAGTAAAAAGAAAATTTAGACTTGTGCATACACATACACACACATACACACATACATATATACATGCATACACATACATACATTTGAGCGCAGGCAGCGGCGCGATAAGATGATTTTCCTCATCTTCGCCGCTGTCTGTCGGCTCCCCTCTCCCTGCCGTGCGCGCGCGCGGACCTTATATAGAAAGGCTGACTACCATCAGCCAACTAAAATTCTGCGTGCGCGCACGGCGCAGCTCACTCCCGCTACTATAGAACGCGCCTTAGTCACCAAATGTTTATAATCGGGCACCTCCCCTGGGAATATCTGAATTAACAAGATATTCTTCAAACATGAAAAACCAAACAATGGATCTATTCAGTATTAAGTTTGTGTAGTGATGGGAAGATATCGGTGGCGTAGATATAGCCGGGCAAAGCCTGGGGGCCCGCACTGTAGGGTAACCATATTTGTCGCTGACTGCGCGTACGCTATTGAGTTTGCTGGTTGCTCATGTGTAGGTGTGACTGGCCCACTGGAAGAGCTATTTACAGAAGTAGTTTTATGCTTCTCAATTTCCCACTAGAGCAAGACGCTCTCAGAACTTTTGCAGAGGTGGGAAGGAATCAAACCTGATATAGGGATTCCTAGCCTGTGACTAAAGGGGGTGGGGGCAAGTGGAAGGGTCAAAATAGTGGTATTGAGGTTTATAAATGTTTTTTTTTTTTTAAATCTAGATTTTTACCATGTTTACAATTTTTCTTTGTAAATTAGATGTATATAAGCAGGTATGAAAAAATCCCAATCGCCTTGGCTTCTATAATTCCGCCCCTGGTGCCTGTGTTGTGGCAATGACCGGCATCACTGCACCTGATCTGCGTTCAATAAAACACCAAAGCAGGAAGGGGCGCGCTATGACTCTGTCCGCGGCGTTTACCTGACGTTAGTCACCATGGTACTGATTAATGCAGAGTGCGGGGAGGAGTGCAGGAGATCAGGGGCAGAGGCACGTGTGGGCTGGTGGAAGAAAAGAGTGGAGAGCTCCAGGACTCTGCCCCTCCTCTGAATTATTGTGTGTGTGTGTGTGTTCCACACACAGACATACAGAGCCGAGGGGAGTGGGGTTACCAAAACTGCCCCTCGCCACTCAAAAGTTGGACTCCTAAAAATTCTGACTGGCTCCTAAAAGGTTTTAGACTTGTTTTTTTTGTTCACCCCTGCGTGTAAGTATGTTTGTAAATGTGGTAATCTTAAAATTTAGCTGTACCCTTTTATAGAATGTCACAATTTCCACTGGCAAAGTGCTGTTGGTACTCGGCATGGAGGGGACTTTGATGTTAGTTGGGCCTGTAATGTATTGTACTTTCGGGAACACTGTTCTGCTCCACATGGCTCCCTGGTTCACATCCTGTAGTAAAAAAAATGCATGGGATTGCGTTTTATTTGCTGTCTGTACCTTCTTAATAAAAGAGTACATAGATAAGGCCTCGGACATGGTCAGCGCTTATGCGCTGACCCGTGCTGAGGCGCACTTACGCTCGGCACTGAGCCCCTGCAGCCGCAATGAGAGCGGCTTTAGCAGGGGCTCGCTTACACTTCCGGAAGCATAAGTCTTAGCAAAATTATAAATTTTCGCGCTTGCCGGAGCGCAGGGCCGGTCACGTGAGCGGTTCGCCCAATGAGGGCGAACCAGCTCCGTGACGTCACTGGCCTGCCGCCCGGCACGCCCTCATCACGCCCCCGGACGGCGCGCGGTCAAGGCCAGGGACAGCACCTGCTTTCCCTCAGCCTCCGCGCGCCTTAGCGATTGCGTGCTAACCATGGACGCAGCCTTACATAGAATGTAGTATTGGAGATGTTAGTGTGAGAAGGTGTAACAATAACTTGCAGGCAGCTGGATTTAGATCAACATTTGTATCTCTGCATATGAAACAAAGTATTGCAATGTGTTACAGTTGGTATGAAAGGACCCAATACTATTGGGCTTATTGATTAATTAGCCAACTTTTAGCAACTCAAAATTTAGAGGTTAAAAGCGGCAAAACGTGAAATCCTTATGGGTTTTAAAAAAAATGTAAAAAAAATCTGTTCTCTGGTATTGGATAAGTGCAAAAGGGGGGGGGGGGGTGTGAGGCCCTTCTAATAGAGGTACAGTGATAAACCTTAAATGGTGCTTGATAAATAAAGTGAATAATAAATGTGAAACATTAAAACTTCGCAGCTTAACCCTTAAGGAGAAGATCCAATTCCTCATTTTGTTGATTGCAGAAAGAAACTTGTGGGAAGCGCAGATGTCACCGTATGTGGAAAAAATATATATAATATATAGTGTAATATGTTCTACAGGAAAAAACAGCGTCAAAAAAATCACAAGTGGGGACTCACAATTTCTCAATAAAATACCAGCAGTGTGTATGTATGGAAGACTGGCTTGACATGAAGTACCAGGCTTCAGCAGGACAAACCCTCAATAAAAGAGATGACACTCTTAGTGCAACATTGCATGTTCACTGTAAATGTATTTATAAAGCAATAAATATTGCACTCACATTTTGCACTATGTGCATAGACACGTAAAATTATAGATGCGCAGCTTCAGTGTTCGCCGTCAGCCCCACATCCGAGGTCGCGTCGCGCCACTTCCGGTTTGGCCCGTCGTGTCAGTTCCGGTTTGCGATCGATCGCAGAATTGATCCACACGGGTTCAAGTTGCCCTTCTGGACTACTGCTGAGTGATTTCTATAGCAGACACACCTAGCCCACTTCCCCAGTTGTGCAAGAATTTTGTAACACTTTCCTGTTTGTGATCATTTGTTGCCAATATTCCCAGCAGTTTGAGCTGTAAACTGTAAGAATAGATAATATTAAAACGTAGTAATAGAATACATTGTAGCTGCTGAGTTACACGACTAAAGAATTGTTTAGAACTGAAGGGCCGCCATTTGTTAGGTACACAATCAGGATTATTACAGATTTGTACCAGGAGCACCAAACTATTATGAAGGTATTCACCCGGCGCTCCCATAGAGGTGTATGAATAGTAAAGCGTGATAATAGCCGTATAAGACACTTTATGTAGAAAAAGAACATTTTGATAGTGTGTAGAGAGTAGGAGGAATACACTGGCATAAACCATAAACACAGAAACCAGTAATCGCTGTTTGACCCTCGCTGGACCTTCCTTTCTTGGTCCTCCGTAATAGTTGTAGTGAAAAATTCAGGGAGCGCAGATAACAGATTTACATAAAAAATAAAAACACATAGAATTGCACGATCTAAAAACAGGAACATATGTCAAAACTCAAAAGAAATGTGCACTCACATTTTGAAGAAAATAATCAAGCCTTTAGTCCCAAAGGGAGTCTGTTGGTGTTCGTGTTTCAAAACTTGAAAGCAAAGTGGCCAGCGATGCTGCATGAACTCTCAAGCCACAAAAAAGAAGAGCTGGACAGAATGGTGTAGATAGTCGCAATATATTAAAAAGTACACAATAAACTATGGTAATTCATATAATAGCTCCATGCAAGGGCATTGTACGAAAGACAGCTGGCAGGTATGCGGCAATGGAGGTCCATGTACCACGGATGGCAAGGGTTCCGCATGGGGGCTGCTGCGCCTTCAGCTTCTTGCGATGACACTGAATCCAACACTTCAGCGTTCCAGACCTCACGTTGTTGACATCCTCACGCGATGACGTCAACCCTCGGATAGCGCTTGTCGACTGTCAGGAATCAGGACTCTACACGTTTCGCAAGGCTGTTTCGTATGGGGTCCTTGATCACGTGACACTGGGCGGTAGTCTCTAAATGCTGTCAGCCCGCGGCTAGCCAATCAGGGCTATGTGTAGCGAGCAGCATATTCTCAGTGATTGTAGCTCTTTACAAATCCTCACAATATAATAGTAATAGGTCTTCAAAATAGACCTCACATAATAATTATACATAACCAAACAATTGCCTGCTTAGGTAAGAATGTACAATGATACATTGTCATATGCTTTACATATACATAAAAGGGGGGTGGAGGGTTACCACGTACGGCACACCTGTGAGCATGTGACCTGCATACGGGACATGGGTTAATACACAGCTCTCAAGCTGGCCCGCTTTTCTCTTTCGCAATGGTCCCTCAAATGAATATCTTCCCTCAATCTGTACCCATATACCATCTGTTACCCAACAGCACACAAGTGACTTAGATATGCAGGGTTAATACACACTGCTACTCAAGCCAACACGCCTTTCTCCTGCGCAAGGTACTTTCAATGAGTTCATATTAACCCCTTACTCAATTGCAATCTCATCTATATGCTTCCACCACCCAAGAATTATGCAAAAATATGTAAATTAATATATATGCTAGGGTCTCAGGCCCCTGTTTTATAATAGAAAAAAACTAGGCACTTAAACGCACCTGCTGTTGCAAAATGTGTCCGAAAATGTTGGCACTCTTTCCAGAGCATGCAACATTTCACTTAGAGCCCAAAAACATCAATTATTAAAGAATTATTTATATAAAAATTTGTAGTTAATACAAATTATCTATATATAAAAATAGTGCTTCGATTACAGAAAAAAAATTGTATGTTGTAATTAGAGTAAATGCAGGACAGTTTCTTATAATAACAGGATAAAACATAAATCCCTATACATTACGTTACCATATGTCAAGATTTTCTCCCAGAAATGTCACTGGCGTAGTAAATGAGAAATCCCATGTGTGATCCAAAACACACCTGTTGAAATTCCGTCCCCCTGCCCCACCCCATTGAACTACATAAGCCTACCCCTGTCGAAAATCAGCTGCAAGATTAGCGGCTTTACGCCAGAGTAAAGAAACTTCTAAACAACGTTTTATGTTTTTGCCTCAATATATAAACACATTGATAACTTCTCTAATACTTAGACACACTTGAGTCACATTAATAGATTTAAGTGATTTATGATGGATGCAATTAAACTAATCACCACTGTGTTGCTTCTAAATTTGAGTGACAAATGGATAATGGAAAGGGATAATGAGATCTGGTGAGCATGTAGGACCATATATCCATTTGCTGTGTTAAGGGGGTGGGTGGGCAGCAGGGGAGAAGGGTTTGAAATTAAAAACGGGGAAACATTACTAAAATGATAATGTGTAAGAAACCCCATATCGGCATTAAGTTCTCTTATTTTAATGTCGGAGCATTATCATTTTGAGTCGTTTCCCATTCTTGAGTGCTTTTAAACATTGCTTTTAAATCATTTATCAAATGATGGGTCTGTGTGAAGTGATGTCCCATTGGAGTGCAGCATCTTCCTGTGTGTGTGTGTGTGTGTGTGTGTGTGTGTTCTTTCTGGTTTGAAGTTTTTGTCTGGTCTCACTTTTGCTTCTTTGAATCGTATATACCAGGGGTGAGCTAACTTTTTGTTGCACTCTTCCCCCACTGCTCGCGCCCCTACTCTCTTACCTTTTGTCCAACGTGATCTGATGTCACGACTTCAAGTGACACAGCGTTGCCAAGGGCTGCCGGAGACGGGTAAGATTTATTCAGAGACCTTGTGCGCTCCCTCGGCATTTAATTTAAATGTTGTGGGGAAGTGCGCGGGGCCTCTAGAGTGTTCAATGTTTGTGACTAGCTGTGGTATCTTGGCATATATGTTTACAAAGTTTGCAGTGCCATTTTCAGCATCTTTGAGTTGCTTATTAAGTTTTCTGTTGACTAAATTCTGTCTGAGTGTTGGCGGTTGCCAGAATGCAAGGATGGGAGGTACGGGGAAGATGTCTTCTATCGTTTCCTCCTCTGTCAACATAGGTTGCAGATCTTTGATTAGTTTTCCATTCCCTCTAGGGCAGGGTTGTATGTAGCCACTAGTGGTATGCGTCTTCGTTTTTTCCCCTTTTATTGGAGCAGGTGTTCTCGTGGGGCTTTAACTGCAGTTGTTTGTTTTGACAATAGTCGTTAGTGTCAGAGTGATATGCGGTGATATCTTAGACTGGCTGTGTATGATGGCTCGTTTTTTATGGGTGGGATGGAAGCTGGTGTTACGGAGGTAACTAGATCTGTCTGTGGGTTTCTTGTATACAGATGTGTGCAGTTTGCCATGCTTCAGTGTTAATGTTGTATCCAGAAAGTTTATTAGATTCGCTGAATAATCTATTTTGAACTTAATGTGTGGAATGAACTCAAGGACTCATAAAATTGTTTAGATTTCTTCACCCTCTGTCCATACTATAAACAGATGAGAAATGTGCTGTATTTGGAATGTGCAAGGTTTGTTGTGGCATGTGGTTGGGTATTTTGTGTTCAAAATTTGCCATAAAAATATTAGCATGTTGTGGTGCCATTGAGGCTATTAGTTAGTTGTAGGTACGTTTCCTTGTTGAAGCTGAAGTAGTTGTGTGTGAAGATGTATTCTGTGAGCTTGGTAATTACTTCCGCCCTGTGTTTTCTGATCCAGAGGAGATGTTGCAAGAAATTGCAAGTGCGCCTTCATGCCATCCTTGTGGGGGATGTTCTTCTACACGGATTCACTCTCTTGAAAGCTTGTCTTCTAATATCAATTGTTAGTTCAAATTAAAAAGGTATCACCTAATACTGAAGTACTCATTAACTCTGCATTATTGCAGCTGGACTAACATGACTATTTCTACTTAATTCATGCACACATGTCTTTGATTCAATAGAGTTTGTGTTGGGCTGGGGTGAGCAACCTGGGGGGGCGCAGGATTTTTTTTGGGGGGGTGCGGCCATTGCAGAGGCCCCGCGCTCTATCACAAGGCATTTAAATTAAATGCCGGGGCACCGCACGAGGCCTATGTAACTCGCTTACTGGGATTCAGAAGACTTGGTGTGCCATGTCTCCATGACAACGCGACGTCGGGGTGACGTGACGTCACATGACCCACAGCGTCATGTGACGTGACGTCACATGACCCACAGCGTCATTTGACGCCATACGACCCCGTGGCGTCATTTGACGCCGGCAACAAAGGTAAGGGGGGCGCGAGAACTGTGGGGAGCAGGCAGTGGGGCAATGAAATGTTGCTAGATTGCAGCCTATGTTCTCCATACTACTGACACAGACCCCTGGTCACTAGTCAATGTCGAATATGGAATTTACTTCCTCTTCAAGTGATATCGCATAGAGTGGATTAGAAACTCATGGTTAAAAAGGTGCAGTTCCCTCTTGTTTTATTTACTTGTTTTTCCCCCACCATAATTTACAGCGGGTGTCTGTTTTCTACCGCTGGTTTCCTTCTCCCCGATTCCCCGTTTACTGTGGGTTTTTTTAACATGGTTGTTCCGATTGTGGCATTACTGGACTTTTAAAGACCCCTGCATGGTATATGGCTGCTTTCAGCCTGGAGGGGCTGTATAATGCAATGGCAACATCTGAGACCTACCTGATGTGTTAATGTTAAAGCAATGTCATCACATTTTTATAAGGTGATTCTTTGACATTGCCCTTTATTATATGCGTATGATTGTATGTATAGCTACCTCTTTGCGAATGTTATATACAGTTGTGTGAAAAAGAAAGTACATCCTCTTTGAATTATATGGTTTTACATATCAGGACATAATAACAATCATCTGTTCCTTAGCAGGTCTAAAAATTAGGTAAATAAAACCTCAGATGAACAACACATGACATATTACACCGTGTCATAATTTATTTAACAAAAATAAAGCCAAAATGGAAGAGCTGTGTGTGAAAAACCAAGTACACCCTTACTGCTTCCATAGGAATTAAGATGCTAAGTAGCAGACAGGTGCTGCTAATCAAATGCCCTTGATTAATTGATCATCAGCAAGTGTGACCACCTCTATAAAAGCCGAAGTTTTAGCAGTTTGCTGGTCTGGAGCATTCAGGTGTGTGTTAACACAATGCCAAGGAGGAAAGACATCAGCAATGATCTTAGATGAGCAATTGTTGCTGCCCATCAATCTGGGAAGGGTTATAAGGCCATTTCCAAACAATTTAAAGTCTATCATTCTACAGTGAGAAAGATTATTCAAAAGTGGAAAACATTCAAGACAGTTGCCAATCTACCCAGGAGTGGGCGTCCCAGCAAATTCACCCCAAGGTCAGACCGTGCAATGCTCAGAGAAATTGCAAAATACCCAAGAGTTACATCTCAGACTACAGGCCACCGTTAGCATGTTAAATGTTAAAATTTATGACCATACAATTAGAAAAAGACTGAAAACGTAGGGTTTGTTTGGAAGGGTTGCCAGGAGAAAGCCTCTTCTCTCTAAAAAAGAACATGGCAGCACGACTTAGGTTTGCAAAGTTGCATCTGAACAAACCACAAGACTTATGGAACAATGTCCTTTGGACAGACGAGACCAAATTGGAGATGTTTGGCCATAATGCACAGCGCCACGTTTGGCAAAAACCAAACACAGCATAAAAGCACAAACACCTCATACCAACTGTCAAGCACGGTGGTGGAGGGGTGAGGATTTGGCCTTGTTTTGCAGCCACAGGACCGGGGAACCTTGCAGTCATTGAGTCGACCATGAACGCCTCTGTATACCAAAGTATTCTATAGTCAAATGTGAGACCATCTGTCCGACAGCTAAGGGTCGTTCTATACTGTGTGCGGCCGTGCGCGCGCGCCTGCCTGTTCAAACGCGCAGCACGCGTTTTGTGTGTGTGTGTGTGTGTGTGTGTGTGTGTGTGTGTGTGTGTGTGTGTGTGTGTGTGTGTGTGTGTGTGTGTGTGTGTGTGTGTATTAAAAAAAACACATTTGTAAAAATAAAATATTATGCACACACATATGCACACACATATATATACACACACACACACACACATTTCAGCGGCGATAGTGGCGCAAAATCTTTATTTTCCTACTCTTTCCCCCCCCCCCTGTCGGCCGGTGCACGCTCACAGCTGTGTGCGCACGCGCGTGGTCCAATTGTAGAAAGGCTGAATAACCTCAGCCATCTATAATTACCGCGCGCGCACTATAGAACAGCCCTAGAGCTTGGCCGAAATTGGGTCATGCAACAGGACAATGATCCCAAGCACACCAGCAAATCTACAACAGAACGGCTGAAAAAGAAAAGAATCAAGGTGTTGCAATGGCCTAGTCAAAGTCCAGATCTCAACCCAATTGAAATGCTGTGACTGGACCTTAAGAGAGCTGTGCATAAACAAATGCCCACACACCTCAATGAACTGAAGCAACGTTGTAAAGAAGAGTGGGCCAACATTCCTCCACAACGATGTGAGAGATTGATAAAGTCATACAGAAAACGATTACTTCAAGTTATTGCTGCTAAAGGTGGTTCTACAAGCTATTGAATCATAAGATATACTTAGTATTTTACACATGGCTTCTCCATTTTGGCTATATTTTTGTTAAATAAATCATGACACGGTGTAATATTTCATGTGTTGTTGTTCATCTGAGGTTGTATTTACCTAATTTTAAGACCTGCTAAGGAACAGATGATTTATTATGTCCTGATATGTAAAACTGTAGAGTTCATAGAGGGTGTACTTAATTTTTCACACAACTGTACATGTAGTACAGTGGTCCTTCACATGATTAACATTGAAGTGGTCCCCAGTAAGGTAAAGTTTGACCACCTGGAATAAATAGTTGGTTATTTATAATATTGAAAAAATAATTTATTTGCATTTTATGAAGTCTTGACTCCGTGACTTAAACGGTTCTTTCATTATCTGTGATGTTAATCAATGTTTAATCCCTTCAATACTGGGAAGGCCTGCACTAAACTTTGGGTTACTGCTGTCCCCTCCAGCATGTAAGGCCAGGCCCCCAGTGGCTTTTTGTATGTGTGGCTGTGCAGTATAGTATTAAAATTCCCCCTTGCGCCTGTGCTCTGCACAGTGAAGGCTGACCTGTCAATCACAGCTGGTGGTTCAGCACAACAGTGCACCCCAGCGACATGAAAGCTGGATCTGGTGTGCTGTGACTGGCGGCGGCGGTGATTGACAGGTCAAGTCACCCATGCAACTCTGTGAGGGGAGAGCAGGCGGCAGAGCTAGTTAAAGCCTGCCTGTACTCTTCCTGGTCTCCATGCACAATGTGGCAGTGGAAAGGGTGAAGTGTCTCATGGTCTGGGTGGGTCTTTCTCTGCGTAGGTGGATGTCGCAGAAAGCGGCTCCCTCCTTCCCCCATTGCACACCTAACCATGCTGGCTCCCAAGTTTTATATTTTTACCCACCCTTTTCATTTACATTAATTTGCCGTCTTTTAAATCTCCTAATAGTCTTGAAGTTACTAAAGAAAAGGATCTTTTCTATATTTATCACTATGGTATATTCTCTTAGCCAGCTGGTAGTAAATGTGTCTGCTTTAGTGTCGCTTAGTAATCTAGCTCATTTGGTCTGTCATGTTTAAACTGCGATCTACACTTTGCATTTAGAATCTGCTTATGACTTCATTGCAATGAAAGACTCGTCATTCTGCTCACGTCCTTGCAGTTTTAGTATGCTAGACAGCACTGTTTCATGCACATAAAGTCAAAGATCTTGTCAGATGTGTACTTGATTTATGGATATGTGCAATTCAGATGTAAAATGAACCAATGCAAACTTGTACACTGAAAATGTGTGTGAGAGATGTGGCTGGTTATGGTTTGACATTTCATGCACAGGCACAATTTAATATTTAATAATGTTGGCCAATCCTAGAAATCTAAAGATTGACTCCAGTTAAAGGAATTACTATATTAGACCCTCCAAACCCTTTTTTTCTTTTCCTCTGGCATATACTGTATTAGGAAGTACTTTCTCACATTTTCCTTTGGTCCCTGTTTTATTTACATTTTTGTTTTCTCTGGAAGAATGCTCCTTTCCTGTACACACTTTCACAAAAAGCCAGACTCCCGGGTACATAAGTTCTTTAGCTAACGTGAACTTGTTTGTCTCTCTGCTGTGTAACTAGAACTCTCGTGGGCTCCTGGAAGTGGGAATCTTGTCTGAAAGGGTGATCTATTGATCTACTGTATATATTGTTCTGGTACTTTGGAGGAGATTATCTCCTCAGTCAAGCAACTCCCAATTGTGTTAGACAATCAGAGCTAGCAATTTATTTATTAGGAAGTTCCTCATGGGGCTTTAATGCAATTTGAACAATTGACTCCCTGGCTGGTTGTGATGGGGGCGGGGAGGAGGAGAGGAGAGAGGAAACTCTGTAAGGTGTCTTACTGCTTAGCATTGTTTAGTACAGGGGTGACCACCTCCAGTCCTCAAGAACCACCAACATGTCTGGTTTTCAGGATAACCCTGCTTTAGCACAGATGCCAAAGCAGGGTTAACCTGAAAAACGGACATTGTGGTGGTCCTTGAGGATTGGAGCTGCCCCCCCTGGTATAGTAACTACAGGCATACCCCGGTTTAAGGACACTCACTTTAAGTACACTCGCGAGTAAGTGCATCTCGCTCAATAGGCAAATGGCAGCTCGCGCATGCGCCTGTCAGCACGTCCTGAACAGCAATATCGGCTCCCTACCTGTACCGAAGCTGTGCACAAGCGGGGAGACTATAGAGCCTGTTACACATGTGTTATTTACATCAGTTATGCACGTGTATGATGATTGCAGTACAGTACATGCATCGATAAGTGGGGAAAAGGTCGTGCTTCACTTTAAGTACATTTTCACTTTACATACATGGTCCAGTCCCATTGCGTACGCTAATGCGGGGTATGCCTGTATAGCATAATATGTATGCAAGTTAAAAGGCTGTTGAAAACATGTTGACTACTTCCTGGTTTTAACCATTATGTTCCTTTTTGTTTTGCAGTGCTTGCACCCCCTCCCCCTCCACCACCTCCTCCAATGCAGGGCTACACCTTCAAACCTCCGCTGCGGCCGGATTTTGGCACCTCGGGGAGGACCATCAAGCTCCAGGCAAACTTTTTTGAAATGGACATTCCTAAAATTGACATCTACCATTATGAAATAGATATAAAACCTGAAAAATGCCCCAGGAGAGTAAACCGGTAAATTACATGTTTCCATTCACCCCCACCCCACCCCCTTTTTTTTTTTTGTGATAAATTAAATCATGGATTCACTTCTATGGAAAAGGGACGAAAGGCCCAATGTTAATAAAATTTGCAGTTTAAAAAAAAATAAAGAAATAATTTGAATTTACATGTTAGAAGTCTGGTTTGTGAATGCTTGTGTGTCAAGAAAATAAGCAGTATTCCAGTGTCTAATGTAAAAGTATATTAAATGAACACCAGAAAATATAGATCACATAAATTACAAAATAGTTGGGTACTATCGTTTAAATGGACCTCGATGTTTATTGATATTAAGTTCTGTTTCTAGAGCTTGCCATAATTAATGATGAATGGATCAGCGGATGCTTTCATGGTTCATCCAGCATTCGCACTGTAAGACCAAATTGCCCCCATTACTATTACTCCAAAAATCGCTTAGTGCCCTTATGTTAACGTTCTTATCCAGTTCTTGCAAAGTGCAGACACAAATCATATTAACGTTCTTATTCAGTATGCTATTAAGCTGGTTCTCCATGTAAGAGGAGTTCTTGAGCTTAATTCAAGTGCATGTAGTTGAGAAGCTTCCCTGACATGGAGAAATGGCATCAGATCAAATTGAAAGCTTAAGTTGGGAGAAGTCCATTTTAATTACACGTGTTGCCTATAGTAGAGTATGGTACAGCTAGCCTATAACTATATAGAAGACCATTTTCTGGTATGCACATTTGTATATCGAGCGGTACGCAGAAAAATATTGACGTTTTCCTGCTTGCTTTTAGGGAAATAGTTGAACATATGGTCCAGCACTTTAAGACTCAGATCTTTGGGGATCGAAAACCAGTATTTGATGGAAGGAAAAACCTATACACAGCAATGCCACTTCCTATTGCTCGAGAGAAAGTAAGTTTTTAAACATCTAAAAACATTTTGTGTGTCTAATCCTTTGATTATGATGACTTATCTTCCCTGTAATTGAATGTATTGATAACATTAGTTAATAATATGGCTGGGCTTGTTGCATTGGATACCCCTGTATTTCAGGACACACCTAAAGGGGCAGTCCCACATAGCTCAAAGTTTTTAAACAACTCTACAGCTTCCTCAAAAACTTGGTCACCGTTGAAGTAACAGTTTCACTTTTATTTGCACCCTGTAAAAAATGAATTTGCTTTATTTTCCTCTGGGTTCTTCTGAACAAGAGCATGTAATCCTCATGAAGTCGTCATTAGTCAAGCAGGTTAAAATAAGATGACAACTCTTTGACTTTGCAATACATCTGCTTAGTGGCAGATAACACTTCAATGTGTCTTGCCTTTGCTTATCAATCAACAGTCAAACATTTGTGCATAGATCAAAATCTTGCTCTAAAAAAAAATATTCACTACAGGGCAGTCCAGTCAAGGATTGAAACAATCTTTTTTTACTAAAGGCTCCGGTTTGAGACCAGTATATATTAAAGTACATTTTCTAACAGCCCCAAAATGGGCTATAATTGTACACTTCCTCATACTCAAACCAAATTGTTTCTGTTTCTGATGTGATGTTTTTAGTTATTTTTCAGTCTACCGATTCCAAGTTGTGGTACACCATTTACGTATTTCATAGTGACGTATCATTGCTGGTTTATAGCACTGTGTAACAATATAGATGTAGACGGGAAAGTATGTATAGAGAGATATGATTGATATCGATGCAGATAATCGGCCACCTTAAAGCTTACCTCCCACCAATACAGTAGGGTGAATTGTTAGCTGTATTCTTCTGTATATCGCACATTTTGCTACTTTTTATAAACCAATAAAAATGGACGTGGAGAAAAGTAAAAATTTTTGTTTTCAAATTAGCAGAATATTTAAGTAATTACATCAAGATTATGACAATTAAGCCTTTATTTATTTTAAACTAGATGGTGATCATTTAAACCGTAAAAACCACACCATTTATCACATCCTATTTGCTCAAATTTTCAACGCAAAGTGATTTAAAGTTGGCAGAGGTGGTATTTTTGTGGTGGTCTGTAAGGCAGGTGAGCTTTGAGTGTAAAAAGAATCATCTTGTTTTGTTCTTGCGTCCTACTGCAGGTGGAATTGGAGGTCACATTGCCAGGTGAGGGAAAGGACCGCATCTTCAAGGTTGCGATCAAGTGGATGGCCTGTGTCAGTCTACAAGCTTTACACGATGCACTGTCCGGTCGGCATCCCACCGTTCCTTTTGAGACTATCCAGGCATTAGACGTAGTGATGAGACATTTACCCTCTATGAGGTACGGTCTTAGACTTTTCCATGTGATCTCTTGTGCATTGCTATAATCGTTTAAAGAATGAATCTGCCAGAGTAGCTGCACGGAGTTATTTAGACTTGCAGACCCCGCTCAAAGTGACTGGATTAAAGATGAGTTACTGAATCTGGACAAGGGTTTTAATGGTTTCTGTTCTAGGTAAAACAGTCCTATAAATATAATAACATGATCGGAGTTGTGACTCTAGGATATAACTCTGCCACATCAAGCGTTGTTTTTTTGTTTGATAGGTATACACCTGTGGGCCGATCATTCTTTACCGCTTCTGAAGGATGTGCAAATCCTCTGGGTGGTGGCCGAGAAGTTTGGTTCGGCTTCCATCAGTCGGTTCGACCTTCGCTTTGGAAAATGATGCTTAACATAGATGGTAAGTCCTTGTTTTGAGACTGCTAGCCTTCAACAGCAAATATTTCCACGTTCGTATGACGAAATGTGAATCGTCATCGGATGAAAGGAGAAGGGGATCTGAAAGCTGGTTCATGTAAAATGTTAGTCCATTAAAAAAAAGTATTACAAGTAGTTACATTTTCTTCTATATATTTGATTGGACTAATTTGCTATAACTTTGTCTTGTTCACATTATTAGGACAAAATAATTGTAAGTATTTGGTCAAATAAAGTATAAGGTTCAGGCATTGATTCTGTAATTGAGCCTGTTCTTATGCTGCCCATACGTGAGCTTCAGCAGATCCGAATGCTGCTAATGGGTATCTCTCTTTGGTTGTGTGAAAGATAAACCAGGCTGATTTATGGTAATCTGAAGGAAAAAGCCTTACATCTGTATAGGGGTGAAATATTTATTCATTAATATCAATGCATACAAAGCTACTTTCTGCCACCAGTAAAAAGTAATTGTGCTACAGTGTTTATACATTTGGTCCTGTATTTCAGATGTACTCCAGCTCTGATACTACTGGGTCAGGCTTTTTTTAATAGGTTTATTTTCACATTTCTTTAAGATAATATTCCTAATTCCAAAATGTGATTGGTAGAACTGCTGGTATATTGAAGTTGTCGACTGTTTAAAGGAACAGGACTTTGATTGAAATAAGTATATCGCTAGATGCCATTTAAAAATGCTTTTCTTATTGTTTACAGTGTCTGCTACAGCATTTTATAAAGCACAACCAGTAATTGAGTTCATGTGTGAAGTTTTGGATTTTAAAAGCATTGAAGAGCAACAGAAACCTCTGACAGATTCCCAAAGGGTTAAGTTTACCAAAGAAATAAAAGGTAAATACAAAATCTTTGCATTAAGACTAGTTTCATTTTTCACTGTATATGTCTCATTATAGATTGCTAACATATAGCAGTACCAGATCCATCCTCTGGTCACGCCATCCTAAAATGTACCCAGTCTCGTCTGCTCACAGCAGCTAATCAATTAAAGCCGGCGATTGTATTTTCTTTTTTTTTTTAACCCACACAGTCGATGAATGCAGAGGGTCTGCAGAGCAGAACCCCGTTCATTTCCGTTACAGGGACACCCTGCTTCTCGCAGATAACTCCATATTAGGTGCCGGTAGCTGCCACTCTTGGCCATCAGGGATCACGTAATGACTACTTTTCAAAGCTCCCGCAGGCCAATAGAAATCCGTGACGTCATTGGTGCGGCTTCCTATTGTTCCATGTGATGCGAGCGCTTTAAAAAGCAGCCGGCACCCTCTTTGGAGGTAAGTATCTCTGGAAGCAGGGCGTTCAGCTCCGGAGACCACCTGCTTAAATTCTCTGTGTAAAAAAAATACATTTTTATTTTTTTTTTAATTTTTTTTTTTTTAAAGCTTGAATTGCTCCTTTAATACTTGGAATGGAAGAGCACTTGGGAATATTGGTGGATGAAACGGCTTGGGAATAGATCCATTACTGTGTGTTCAGAAGAGTGTAAATAATGATGGAATTAAACTTTTAAACAAACGGGTTGGAACTCGAACACTACTGGGTAATTTTAGTGTTATGAATAACTCGTTCACACGGTCAACAGAAATATTAAGGTAGAGCGGTTTTAAAACAAAATAATAATAAAAAAATGTCTGATTTTATTCTTTAACCAATAGTATGAGGAAAAGGTGAATTTTACTCATGCACCAATAAATCGCATTTATATTTTTTACGCGTGTTACTTTCTTATAACCTGATAAATTATGTATTTTTTGTTGAGTATTTTTTCCCTGTAATATCCAGACCTGTTTTCCCCCCCAAAAGCCCTAAACGTACTCATTGTATTGGCACCAAGTACAGTTGCATGCACCTTAATTATAAAACATGTGTTCTTTGGTGCATAGGATCCTGAAAGCGAAATTAAACCTTTTTGTCCCCATTCCTTTGTATCTATATACGTTATAGACTATTTAATGACTGAAAAAATATGTGCAGACAAGAAGAATCTCCTGGCATAGTATATTCTGCAAGTAACACGATGAACTTGCAAAGTTTCCACTATATTATTTCCACTATGTATAGTATATAGTTCATTATAGTTGTAGCCTCTTGGGGTGCTTTGTGGGCAAAGTCTGGGTGATGGGTAATGCGAGTTTCCGTGGCTTGCGTCCGGGATAGTCACGTTGGCCGGTTCCCATGCGGCTGCCTGCTGGTTGTTTGCTTGATCTGCCCTCGTTGTTTCTGTAGCTCATGCAATAAGTTTTGTGCTGCTCAGAGCACTTTGTCAGGGATGTGGATAGACTATTTAATGTCAATGCTTGAAATATCCCAATAGTATGAAAATGTAAAGTTGATATGGATAATTCTCATAAATAGCTGCATAATGCACGTGTAATACATTTTAATGATATGATTCTTTTAACATCAGTATTGAGAAACTAAGCATTTATACTTTATATAGCGGCAAAGCGTAAAGTTCTTTAAATGCCATCTTTAAAATGCCTTACAGATCGTGTTTGTAACACCTCCTTTCACTGTTACAGCAAGGCTCAAAATAACATTATATTGTAAATGGCTAGTTAGTATCGGCAGTGACAGCCACTAATTATCTAATTGATAATTGAACTGTCACAAATGGGGATCCTTCATTTATTTTTTTTAAGCTATTGCTAAGATCTTTGAGTCTGCTTCTAACATCCAACATAATTTCCTCTTCTGACCTTTAGCAGACTAATTTTAGGATTGTGTTCATTAGAGTTGGTTATTCAATTCTAATACTGCTAACCTTTTGATTATTAGTTGGTAAAAAAAATGACCTGCAAATGTTTTTCTTTCAGGTCTAAAAGTGGAGATCACGCACTGTGGACAAATGAAACGCAAGTACAGGGTGTGCAACGTCACAAGACGGCCAGCAAGTCATCAAACGTAAACACCTTACTGTTTCTCAAATCATAACCCAGAGCGGCTAGCATCTTAGTTTGCCAGGAATACGTGGCATCCATCACTGTAATAGAATACGTATCTGTCGCCTAATTTTAGCATAGGTTGAATTTGATGGACGTGTCTTTTTTTTCAACCTCATCTACTATGTAACTGTGTAATTACAGCTCAACCAACCCCCTTATAACGCTGTGCTTGGGGTCCAAAGAATCATATCGCGTTAAAAGCAGATCGCGTTAGAAATAATGTACAATCGCATGCATTGTACAATAAAGTATTTAAGATACCAATAATTGTGTTGTAAAGTTTTCATGAATATGAAAATTGGGAGCCACGCTTGCATCGCGTTATAAGCGGATTCACATTGTAACAGATCGCGTTGAGCTGTATTCTTTTTAACAGTAAATTTTAGTACTACACGTTCAAAAAACTCAATTAAAAGGAGCGGACCAAACAGGATTTATTCATGTATTATTTGTTTTACTCTGTGCCCAGGACATACTTGAAAACGAGAGGTAACTCTCAATGTATTACTTCCTGGTAAAATATTTTATAAATAAATAAATTTAAGCCCACTCAAGTACTAAAGGACCCCCCCCCCCCCCCCACTCCTGTGTTCTTTCTATCTGTGAGGGGGGAGGGAATAGTCTATCCTTGGTTCCCTTTAGGAGGGAGTGACGCTTTAAGATTTGTGTTGCTCTGATCTCTAACTGAATATTCATTGTCAACATGTTGGGTCATTTAGTTTTGTTTGTTTTTTACTGATTACAAATTAGCCCATGGCTGTGGGGCTGACAAGAAATGTATTGCAACGCAATAGGTTACTGGCTCTTCTGCCAATTAAAGGGTCAATTTGAGCAAGCTTGAAAAATAAAAAACTAAGAACCCAATACATTATCATCATATGATTTAATTTGTACTAGACAATCAAGGTAAACGTATAGATAGTAAAGCTGAAGGTTAATGCCAAAGGAGAATATCCTATAAGGGTGGTGTAAAGAGGAACCCTCAATCCCTCAAAAGCAACCACTCACAACCCAACAAAGGTTCCCAGGACACGTGATCATATTTTACTGATGGAAAAAATCCAATAATCGGAATAGTGAACGGATATGATTATTGTGCAATAAACCGTATAGTCCTAATCTCAAAGGTAGAAAAGGTGGGAGCAAGGGGAAAGTGACAGAGAATACATGGAACTGCCAAAAGGGAGAACAGGGGAAGGAACAAGGGGGGGGGGGACAATGATCAATTATATCAGCGGGGCAACCCCTTCTGGCCCATTCCCGCAGAGCAAGAGTCTGTGGTACTTCCCTCTAATGCCCTCAGTAAAATCCTCCCTCTATGTAAACCAGTTACAAGCACAGTAGAGGCTAAACATTGTAGTATTTATAATTTGGAACCGGAAAAAATGGTTCATCCTGTGTTGGCCTTTCTGTTAGATTAGATTGAACAACCAGTGGTGTTTGCACTGTTCAGATAGCAGTATGTGCTAAACCAGGGGAGCCAACTCCATCCTCATGGACCACCAATAGGCCAGATATTGGGGATATCCCTGCTTCAGCACAGGTGGCTTTGTCAGTGTTATTTGGTGGCCCTTGATGACTGGAGTTAACCACCCCTGTGCTGCACTCACTGTAAGCTTTACCTGATAGGGCAGGTAGTAATGCAGCTGCGTTGCCGTAGCAACGTCTTGCTACAAGTATTTGTGTTGTGTTTCTCTTTGATCTGCGATTCCTGAATTGTGGTGTTTGTCCTTTCATTTTCTGCAGATTCCCTCTCCAGCAAGAGAGCGGACAGACGGTAGAATGCACAGTCGCACAGTACTTTAAGGATAGACACAAACTAGTGCTGCGCTACCCTCATCTTCCATGTTTACAAGTCGGGCAGGAGCAGAAACATACGTACCTTCCTCTCGAGGCAAGCATCTTCTGGGATGAAATGGCTCCAATTGTTCCTCATTTACTTATCCTAGGCTTGGAACCATGGCACACCTAGGGCTTTTTTAACTTTGAAGTGACGAGACGTCCTTTCTTTAATATATTTTTCAGGCTGCATATAAACATCCATGTATGTTTGTGTTAACTGTAAAGAAAGTCAGGGAGCACTTAGGATGGATCCCAGAGCCCTAGGGCCAGATTCACTAATATGTGTTCAGCTTTAGCATGCCTCAACTCACAATTGTTTGAATGTGCGTTAATGTGTGCTAAAACTTGACACCCTTTAGTGAATCTGTGCCTTAATCTTAAATCTGCCTTATAAACATATTACCGTTCTTGAATCCTCTGAACAATTTCAAATTCTAATTATCTGCTTTGGATACACAAAATGTGATATTTACCTGCATATGTAATGCAGATTAAATAATAAAGTTTGAGTTTTGGGTCCCCGTTTTTATAACATTTCCGTGTGTCCTAAAACATTTCTATTATGGGTTTTTAATTGAATTACATGGCTTATTTAGGATATTGCTTGAACTGCAGCTTCAATGAATTACAGATTGTGACGGGTTATTGGACACCCCGATACACACAACCCACCCATATCAACCAGGAGAGTCCTGGCATGGACAAACATTGGTAGAAAGACTGCCGCTCATGGGGCTAATGCATAAAGTGTGTATGTCTTGTCTATAACAATTGAGTATTTAACATGTATGGGGCTACAAATGATTTTTTTTATTAAAAAAATGAATTTTTATTTCCTGTTTATAATTTATCCATTTCAGGTATGCAACATAGTGGCAGGTCAGAGGTGCATAAAGAAACTGACAGACAATCAAACCTCCACTATGATTCGAGCAACTGCCCGCTCCGCTCCAGACCGTCAAGAGGAGATCAGTAAATTAGTAAGTGCATTTAATACAGGGCATTACATGGTAGAGGCTGCATACACACTTACATCTTGTGTATCTATCTTCAGTCAGTGTCAGAGAATAAATAGACACACAATCCCAGCAATCTCTAACCCCAGAACCCACCACATCATAAATTAATATATATGTGTGTGTGTGTGTGTGTGTGTGTGTGTGTGTGTGTGTGTGTGTGTGTGTGTGTGTGTGTGTGTGTGTGTGTGTGTGTGTGTGTGTGTGTGTCAAAAGGAGTGCTACCGAGCGTGGCCAGATGTGTACAACACAGGACAAAAATACTCTGTTACATCCAATGTGACAAAATACAGTTAAATACTTCAATGTTGGTATTCTCATGAATAAGGGTCCTTTAGTTAAACCCTTTGGCCAAAGCGTTAAGCCTGCAGCCATTTCATGGCATTACCAGTATGCAGGTCCTAACACTACACTTATACCCGTTTGGCCAAAGGGTTTAACCAAGTGACCCTTATTCATGAGAATACTAACATTGAAGTATTTAACTGTATTTTGTCACATTGGATGTAGCATGGAGTATTTTTGTCTTTTAGTGTCAGAGAATAGACTTTTTTTTTAACCAGCAGTTGCTATGTATGGGGTAATGCAGCCTTATTCTTTGGGGACGGTAACCATGTGCACAGTTAGTAGCTCCCAGCCGGTGACCCATGGGGAAAACTAGTGATACAAGGTCAGGTTGTTTGTTATCCTCACTCTGCGCACAGACGTTTATCGCTCATAATGATTCAGAATATTGGAGAGGACGGTGAACGTTGACGTGCGTTTGTTCGGAACAAGAAGTTTTATATATGCAAGACTGCGACCTTAAGTGGTAATGAACCGAATACCACACCAAATACACAACAGTGGCAATTCTACTTGTGCCCAAAGATCTTTCCTGTTTATATTTAAAAAAATACAAATTGTCACATTTTTCTTAAGTTACTGTAGAGTTGTTAGCCAAATGTTGTACTTGAGAACTGCTTAGCACTGCAGTTACAGCGATCTATAATATTCTTACTAACTAATTTAAGCCTTTGTTGCATTTGTTTTTCACTTTAACAATTTATGTAAATGTGACCAGTGCAGTAAGAATCCTGCAAAATTCACGCAACTGAGCCACTGCAAAGCATCAAATTGATAGCTACACACACGGTTGTTCATATCTGTATAACTTTGAGGTGCTGTTATGAGAATACCGTGGGTGGTGACCCCAACATCAATCCTTGGCTATAAAAAGGAAACTGACAGTTATTTTAATCTTGCCATTTGAGGGGCACACACTGGCCCATTTGTATTAGCTTGTTTTACACCATAAAATAACTTAATGCCCATTTACTTACGTGGGTTATAAGTTGTCATGGGATATCACAGGTTGGTAAGTATGGGAAGTTATGTTGCCTGGTGACCTTAAAAAAAATCTTGTCAAACACTTAGAACAGTGCTCCAAAGAGGCTGAATTATATGTTTGGGTGGAAGGGACAGGAGTGTATACTTATATTATAAAAATGTCCTTCAACCTTGATGGCTGCACCATATATAAGCTTCTATAGAAGTAACAAAAGTATCAGGCCATAGAGATTTTGTGAGATTTAATACTTTCATCTCTTTCCATTTCTTTCAGATGCGAAGTGCAAGTTTTAATACTGATCCCTTTGTAAGAGAGTTTGGAATAATGGTAAAAGACGACATGACTGATGTCACAGGCCGAGTCCTTCAACCTCCTTCAATCCTTTACGGAGGCAGGGTATGGGAAGAGCCAAATGCTCCCTTGGTAGCGATCTCCATAGTTCTTGACCTTTTATACGTTTGTGCCGTGTCTGTTTGTGGTGTGCCGTGCCTGTTTGTGGTGTGCCGTGCCTGTTTGTGGTGTGCCGTGCCTGTTTGTGCCATGCTTTTCAATGTAGAAAAAAAAGTTATAAATATGAAACTTTTTCTCGTTTGTTGTGAACTTGCTTCTAATCATGTTTGCATATTATCACATTTTTGCTTACACATTTCAGTATGTATAGAGATGTGTATAGAGCAGTGTCTCCCAACTCCAGTCCGCAGAGAACCCCAACAGGTCAGGTCTTAAGGATATCCCTGCTCCAGCACAGGTGGGTCAATCAGCGGCTCGGTCGTTTTGACTGAGCCACCTGTGCTGGAGCAGGGATATCCTTAAGACCTGACCTGTTGGGGTTCCCTGAGGACTGGGGTTGGGAAACACTGGTATAGAGATATAGTGTGGGGAAAAAAGTCGGTTAAACGTTCTAAAAATGTATTGTGCCAAATATAAAAATGTTTCTGTCCGCAGCGGGTCCTTTGTCTAATTGGCGTACGATACACGGCATGCTAAAATGTATTTTCTCCCACAGGAAGCAATACAGATAAATCGCATTAGATGCATATGAAACACAATCAAGCCTACGCAAACCCTAAACATACCACTAGCGAATGCTGCAAAGTGTGCCCCTTGTGTTAAGTCGGCAGCACATACATATGTAATGAAAGCGATAATTTAACCCAGAAATCCTGACTAAGATAGAAATAGTTTATACAATCGTATTGCTAAAAGGCACGAGGGAGAATACATCATAATACTTGCATAAACTATTTACAGGCATACCCCAGTTTAAGGACACTCACTTTAAGTACACTCGCGAGTAAGTACATATCTCTCAATAGGCAAACGACAGCTCACGCATGCGCCTGTCAGCATGTCCTGAACAGCAATACCGGCTCCCTGCCTGTACCGAAGCTGTGCGCAAGCGGGGAGACTATAGAGCCTGTTACACATGTGTTATTTACATCAGTTATGTACGTATATGATGATTGCAGTACAGTATATGCATCGATAAGTGGGAAAAAGGTAGTGCTTCACTTTAAGTACATTTTCACTTTACATACAGGCTCCGGTCCCATTGCGTATGTTAATGCGGGGTATGCCTGTACAATATACATATGCACATCAGTATTATTATATTCAATCATCTATAGAGCCTATCCGTGGGTAGACAAAATATTCCAGCAACCTACTTCGGAATTATTGGCGTTGTATATTGGCCGGTTAATGTCAATTTTAAGAGATTAGATAACATCCAGGCATAGCACAACCCAGTCTCAGGAACAATAAACATGAACAAGATCAGAGAATATTTTAAAATAAGAGATCGATAAAACATTGTATCCACTGCAATGTTAACCTACTAGCTTTAGAAAGAGACAGTCAGGTCATACTATAGGAAAAAGGGTACTCCTTGATAAAGTGCTTGGCGCACGAAACAAACATGTAGGAGGGTTTTGCACCTCCATTCTTTCTTTTTATGGATCAATAAAGTATATTTTTAACTAGCTTTTGACCCACTCTTCGCTGTGCGCCTTTACCTTTATGGATGCATACTATAGGAAAGACTGTTGACCTAAGAGCAAGACATTGGTATCCCAATTGTGACAAAGAACCATTCAAGGACAAATTCCAAAGCTTGGCAGCTAGAGATCTGGCAAAAGCCACGATCCTAACAAAAAAACAAAAAAAATATTAGTGGTAAATCAAATATTTTTCCGTTTGCTTTTTTGCTAGGATCATGGCTTTTGCCAGATCTCTAGCTGCCAATCTTTGGAATTTGTCCTTGAATGATTCTTCTCAAATGTCATTCTCTGATCTCGTTCATGTTAATTGTTCCTGAGACTGGCTTGTGCTATGCTTTCATATTATCTAATGTCTTAAAATTGACATTATAGAATATTTTGTTTACCCACGGATAGGTAGACAAACTAGGCTCTATAGCAGGGGTGTGTAAACTGGGAGGGCGGGAGATTTTTGTAGGGGGCGCGGTGGTTGCAGAGGCCCCGCGCTCTTCCCCACGGCATTTAAATAAAATGCCGGGGGATCGCGTGAGGCATCTCCAACCTATTTCTTACCGTGATTCAGACGGCTATTGACGTGTCACCATGGCAACGTGACATGACGTCACATGAACCCATGGCGTAATTTGCCTCTGGAAACGGGGCGTGGGCATCAGGCGCTGCAGGCGGGTGGAGTGGGGGGGGGGCGCAGCTGCAAAAGTATGCGCACCCCTGCTCTCTAGATTACTGAATATGATAATTACTGATGTACACGTGTATATTGTAAATGGATTATGAAGTATTATCCCTCTTGCCTTTTGGCTATAGGATTATATAAACTATTTCTATTTTAGTCAGGATTTCTGGGTTAAATTATCGCTTCCATTACATATGTATGTGCTGCCGACTTAACACAAGGGGCACACTTTGCAGCATTCGCTTGTCGTATGTTTAGGGTTTGTGTAGGCTTGGTTGTGTTTCATATGCACTTAATGCGATTTATCTGTATTGCTTCCTGTGGGAGAATATACATTGTAGCATGCTATGTATGGAACGTCATTTTTTTAATATATATCTATCTTAAGTTTTATTGGGTTTTACAAATATAATACATAACATTCCATAGTCTGCGTACGTTCACTTAAGTCAACAAAAATAACATATCAAATAATACAAATAAAGTAACACAGTGAGAGGATGTAGGGGGGGAGGTGGGAAGGGGGAAAAGGTGTACGGATGGTCACATTTTTGGGTCGCTGGGCTCTCTGCCTCTTCTCCTTGGATCTCCAGTCAACTCCCATGCGGTCCCAGAGTCCCTCATCTTGGGGTCTCCTACCACTGGTCAAAGGAAAACACATTTGGAACTATCAAAGCAACACCGTGGTGGTATTCACTCCTGGGATGTCTGTCTTGGCCAGCCAGAGTAATCAGACTTTTTGGAATTTATCGCCAGAGTCATGAACTAGACTTGTAAGCTTCTCCATCTGGCACACAAACCAAATTCTGTTTCTAATCTTGGCCACAGTAGGAATCTCCATTCTGTTTCCACGATGCTGCGATCTCGCATCTCGTTGCAAAGTGGGCAATTAACTTAAGAGTAGATCTGGATAGCCCCTGTATTTGTCTGTTCAACAGAAACAACCATGGGTCTAATCTAATGGAATGTCGAGGCCCAAAATCCTCTGTAACCAAACATGAATTTGTTCCCATAAGGGTTGAAGACGAGGGCAAGATCACAGCATGTGTAACAAGTCAGCTGGCTCTCCATATTGTTTAGGGCACAATGGAGAGTAACCTGGAACAAATTTAGATAACTTAAGTGGAGTGAGATCACCTCATTAGGACCTTATATGCGCTCTCCTTTTTTGTCGTGCAAATGGAGCTTTTTGCTGCGGCTGCTATATATATCTTGTCCCATTCTTCCTCCTCCAATTCTTCCCCTAGGTCTGACTCATGGAACGTCATCTTGACAAAGGACCCGCTGGGGTCCGATACGTCTTTTACAATTTTTTTGGCACAATACATTTTTATAAAGTTTTGGTTAGTAAAGAATGCTTCCACTGCAGTCAGGGTTTCTGGGTGATGAAATGCAAATGAGCAGTGTCTCACTCTTATCCATTTTAACATGGACCCCTATATGCTTATGCCTGCCGTATTTCACAGCTTTTCAGCACAGCCTGGGTTAAACATGTGCACAGCATTTGAGGAGTAGTTTTACTAGCTATGCACTTGGCTGTGCACTAGTTTAACCCAGGCTATGCTGAAAATCTGTGTAATATGACAGGCATATGCTTATAGGGTTCCATGTTAAAATGGATAAGGAGTAGAATACTCTGCTTATTTTCATGTTATTACCCAGAATCCCTGGATGCCAAGTGATAATGGGCAAAGACAGTTGCAGACCTGTCTGAGACATGCAAATGCACGACAAGTGGTATTTTTGTTTACTGTACAATGGAGGGTTTTTGTAACTTTTTTTTTTTTTACCCACCATAACTTTTTTAATGTCTGTAATGTTTTGCAAATCTGAGCGCGCTGACCTTTTTCCACACTACGTATACTGTTGTCGTGCACCTCAGTGGGTAGCTTCTTGATTACTGCTGATCTACACAGGGCACTTGGTCTATTGAAGTGTCATTGATTGCAGGTTGTCCTTGATATCTGTCATTCCGTTATCAGTCAAACAGATTCTCCGACGCATCAGAATGCATTCCACGGAACGCGTTCTGATATCGGGACGGATTATCTGCCGCCCGCTTTTGCGGATTATCATTGGATTTGCGATCTGACGGCGGTTTGCAGAACGGATTCTGAAGGATAACCGAGGACGGCCTGTATTCCTAAATCCTGTAATAGCTAGTAGACCTGGAAGGCATGTTTGAGAACTTGCAATCCATTGGTAACCTTTTTAAGTTTTGCTACTCAAACAAATCCCCCCAACACTGACTTTCAGTAATAAAATGGCTTAATGTAATTTTTTATTGTTATAGTTTGCAGAATGCTTTTTGTTGAGTATTTTATGCTGTATTTTTATTCCATGTGACTGGAATTTCGATTTAAGGGTAAGGTTTTAACAATGCGAATAGAAATCTAAAAAGCTGCATTATAAAGGAACTAAAATATAAAATGTTACAATGATGGCATCGGCTAACCACATCGACTCACTTCTAATGACTCAGATTTCTTCCACCCACTAATTGAGAAATCACGTCATTGCTTTTGCAGTAAAATTCAAGGCACTGAGGCAGACTATAAATCAAATCGGGAAATGTACTATTTGTTTGCTTTGTGGCTTTTTTTGTGATATTTGGAAAAGGATTGAGTCACTGGGAATGAATATATGCTCAAATGATGGTGAATCATTTTCTGGTTGGTTTATTGGGAACAATCCTCAACCAAAAAACATGAAAGGCTGCTCTAATGTAACTTCATTACCGTCTACATTTATACTACTCTCACCATAACTACCAAGTCATCCAAACTTGGGCCGTATTCTATATACGCCGACTCAATCGGAATAGTCGGCCAAAAACAACCTGAACATTCACTTTGGCATATATAGAATTATCCCCTAAATGTTAATACTAGTTTTTATCTACAACACTGTGATCACTTTTAATATCTATATCGCAAAGGAGCATACAGTAATATTTTGTGTCCTACAGTAGAAAATAAAATGTGAAACTGCCCATGATGAGATTAGTCCCATCGGCAGCCGTTTTAACATGCATGCTGTTGAATCTGTTCACTGCGGTATTGTGTGTTGGGAGTATAGATGGATTTGGCTCCAATAGCTTGCAAGCAGAAATGAATCCCGATTGGTCTTTTCTGGTAGACAATCCATTTGCCAAATCCTTTTCACCTGCTCTGCCATAGTTGTGCTAAAAGAACCTGTAATATAAAATGTTCACTCCAAGCACTTACAGATTATATTGTAATAATGTAACCGTTTTTATAGTCTTAAAGCAAACAGAGAACCTACTGGGTAGCGTATGGTATTTGTCAACGCGATAGCAAGACCGGTCTTTCATTCATGTGCACTTGTTACGGAACCAAAGTAATTTGATCGAATCCAAGCTACGGCAGATAAGACCCTGGCCCACATTCTGTCCATGTTCCTGTCTTCTGAAACCTCCTAAACACTTTGGTATTCGGTTCCATCACCTCCCTTAGAGGGTTGTTCAGTGCATCCATCACCCTTTCCGGGAAGAAGTACTTCACGTTTACCCTGAGCCTCCCACACTCCAGCATGACCTTGTTCTGGAAATCCTTTCTCCGATGATCATGACCAAGTTTAACTAATGAAATCTAAAGGTGCTCGGGTTACATCCTCGTTTAGCAACATATTTTGGGATTCTTATAGTGTAAAAATAAATGTAAAAAAACTCTGGCATGTCTCCAGCATGTACAGTATATGATAAATGTTGGCATGCTTAACCTTTATGGTTCCAGAAGTTCAGCGACACCAGCGTGCCACAGTATTGAGGCGATGTAATTGCTTCTGTAGTGATCGTGCTTGCGGCCAGCCCTCTAATAACAAACTGAATTGGAGATAAATCGCAACATGTGCCTGACATACACTTGTTTGGAATATACGTCACATCGTGCTTTCTCTAGCTTGCTGCAATTCTATCAAGTTGCTGCAACTCCCAAAGATGGTTTTCTAAGAAGAAAGCTGTGGATATTTTTTAATTCCCCGTCAGTGCTATAGCGGCTTGCACTGCGTTCTAAAAATGGCTGCACGCACGTTGCGCAATGACAGGGCAGAGAAAAAAACTTCTTCTACAAAGCAAACAGAATCCAATCTATAGGCAATGTATGCAATGAAATGAATTGGTTTCAGTGGCTCTTGCAAGCATCTATACGTTCATTTGGTTTTGTGTTTATTTGTGTGACCAACTTGAGAGGTGGAGTGCTCTTATATTGTCCCTTTGAAATCTATAAACAGCATTATTTTTCTTTTTAGAATAAAGCAATTGCTACTCCCGTTCAGGGGGTTTGGGATATGAGGAACAAGCAGTTCCACACCGGCATTGAAATTAAGGTGTGGGCAATTGCCTGCTTTGCTCCTCAACGACAATGTACTGAAGTTCACCTCAAGTAAGTTGTTTTCAAGAACCTTCTTGGTTATATTGTACAATAAAAAAAAAAATGAACCAAAAAGTTGTGGGTGCAGCCTCTCCAGCACCGACGGGGTTAGCTGGAAATACATTGAGAGGTGTATAAATCACATTGTTCACAGATTGAGAACCTACCTTCCTTAATTGGACTGGTTTGTAATCTTAACTCATTTTTTGCCATTCTATTTAAAGTTAAATTATGATTTTTACAGGCAGTGATTGTGTGGAGTGGAAGTTCTACTTGTAATCCAGATTAACCTTTGACCGCAATCAAACCCCTGACCCACTACTACTTTTTTTTTTTTCCCTGTAACAAACACCACATATTGTTTCATGTAAGCTCTTCGGAGCAGGGAGTCCTTTTCCTAAATGTTACTTTTATGTCTGAAGCACTTCTCCCCTTTATGTGTTATTTATATTATTTGTTATTTATATGATTGTCACATGTATTACTGCTGTGAAACGCTATGTACATTAATGGCGCTATTTAAATAAAGACATACATGAAAAATGTATTGAATAAGAATTTCCTTAATGATATTTAAATTCTTGTTTTTTCACTAAAATATTAATATACCATTTTGTTATTAATTTACTTTAAAATCCCATAATTGGTGCCCGACACAGGGCTTCTTTATTTGAACACCTTAACCTGTACCGCCCGTTTTCCGGTATCATAGCTAATGTGTTTGTTTAGGTCATTCACAGAACAATTAAGGAAGATCTCTCGGGATGCTGGGATGCCTATCCAGGGACAGCCCTGCTTCTGTAAATATGCCCAAGGAGCGGATAGTGTGGAGCCCATGTTCAGGCATTTGAAGAATACCTATTCTGGGCTGCAGCTGGTTGTAGTGATACTGCCTGGGAAGACGCCCGTTTATGGTCAGTGAGATCTTGCGCTTCCTTCATGACAGAACTGGTTTTAGTTTTTCTGTTATCAGAGCCATGATAAGGTTACCTTCTTTAAATTGTTATACCATTTTTTTTTTTTATTTTTTTTTTTACCCAGTGCTACACACGTTATCCCTTTTATCTTGGGAGTGAGCTATAGTAGCTGATCCTGTGAGCAGACTTGCTTCATTTGTGTTGGATCTGAATTTGGCAGATGAATTGTACCAGGAGAATGTGTATTTAGAAATCGTGCAGCACTTTCTGTAAAGATTTTGAAGAAATTGTCATGTATGCACAAATGAAAGTTTATTGGCTAGGACATTCATTTTACGGGTATCCTGTTTAATTGCTGCTACTCTAGCATGATATGTGCACTGAAGCACATGCACTAAAATTAAAATGTAGATAAATTCTACATACGTTTTGCACGGTTAACTAGCAACTGCTGTTTCACGTCTTAGACAATGTTCAATTTTAGAATCCCTAATGAGTTTGCAGACAGCACGGGTAATAAAAATATGTCATTTAAGCAAATTGTTTTGTTTCGTTAGTTGCTAATCGTTTTGAATTTATTCCCACTTTTATAGAGCAGTGTTAGCTAATTTGGCTGTTTAAAAATAATTACAGACTAACATTTTTACTGTGTCCCTTTCCTCCAACTCTCCCATCTAAAGTACCATAGCAGTAGTAAATCATGGGTGTGTGGGTGCTGTCTGGGAACATTTGACCAAATCGCCACAGGTGCCCAGACACCAGGACTAATTGCCACTGGTTGTCTCGCCGCCTTCCTTCGTCCATTTTAAAATGTCTTCGGAGGATCTCTCCAGCCGCAGGGCATATCTCAACCGCCGCTCTTCCGACATCCGTGAGCACGTACACACGGGAAATGTAAAAATGTGTCCTTGCTGGGCGCACGGACGCACTCTCAAATGCTAGTGGAGCGGCGGCTGGGGAGATGTGCCCTGCGGTTGGGGAGATCCTCTGAGAACATATATAGATGGTGGCGGGGCGACCGGGGGTGAATTGTCCTGGCGGCGAAGCGCCAGTGACAATTTGGTCGGGGCCAAACGTTCCATTCCTGCGCGTGCGTGTGTGCCATAACATGAATCAATTGACTTTACAGTTTATAACTGTACATTGGTGCCATTAACTACGAAAATGAACATGGTAAACATGCTTAGCTTTAGGTCTTTACTTTGGAATAACATTATTTTATAACCTGAGGCTTGATGCTCTTAAATTCTGTTAGCAGAATCCAGAAAAGTTTGCAGGTGATCAGCTCATAAGATATGGTAACCTGCATGTTGGGTTTTACCTTGGATATCCTGCTATGGCATTTCATGGCCAAAATAGACAATTAAAGATCCCCCTTTTCACTTGAAATGACAAATAAGAAAAATAAAATTAGGGATCTGATTGATGCATGTTACAGATTAATGCAGGGGCAGCCGGACTAGCACCAAAGCAAAGTCACCCTTACGTTACAGTGCTCTAAAGAGGCACCTGGGCATTACCTGGCTTGCATTTTCGGTCATATTAATGGGAAATACATGGAGATGTAAAGGTGTATTTTTTTTCTTTGGATTTTCCTGTCTTGCTGCTCTCCTCACTTTCCCATTTCCCCTTCTCTCTGCAGCGGAAGTGAAACGCGTGGGTGACACTGTGCTAGGCATGGCAACGCAGTGTGTGCAAATGAAAAATGTGCAGAGAACCACACCACAGACCTTGTCGAACCTGTGCTTGAAGATCAATGTCAAATTAGGAGGAGTGAATAATATCCTCTTGCCACAGGGCAGGCAAGTTACTCTTGATGCAGTGTTGATTTTATCAGTGTATGAGAGACTGTTGAAATTAAACATTTCACCTAAGTTGGCTGGTTAAGACTTTTCCAGAATGGCCTAATTGGTGCCCTGTTAACATATAGTTACAGAATTCAAAGTCAAATGTATGGCTTTAGACTGCAGGAGTATCTTTAACAGTTGTGAAGCACTGGTGTCTGACAAACTTGTGCTATCAAATCTTACATCTTTACATTTGTGATGAAATTGTATTAATTTGTTGGAGATTGTATATGCGCTTTTTAAAATATATATTACAGTTAAGTGGGAAAGAGACTTGTCGCAAAAGATTATGTATGAATAGCATTCCTATTGGGCCGGGTGTTACTGCTGTATGAACATATGAAGCAAAGAAAGATAGGCGGCTGTGTCTTGCTTATGCAAGACTGCACTCAAATATGTGGTCAGTTGATTGTTGTTAAGATGTAGATGGCTTAAAATAAAAATGTCATGGCCTCTTTAGCGCCACTGCCTGTGTTTTTTTGCAGGGTGAGAACCCCAGGTTTTCCCTTATCCGAACCGCGCTGGTTTCTTCTCTCTGAAATCCCCCCCCCCCCCCCCCCCCACCACCCCTGTGTTTTCTGAGATAATTATCAGTTAAGTTTCCTGGTTTAAATCTTCATCCATAGGTTATAAAATCTCTGCCAATAGCACTTCAGGCTTTGGTTCCAGAGGTATTTATGGTTGAAATTTCCTTACAAGAATTCTTGCCACACGGGTCCGTCTCTCCCTGGTGCCCGATGGAAAGTTGTAACATCATGATGAGATTACAGCTTTGATTGGGTGAAGTTGCAGACACCTATTTTTATTTTTTCTTGCCGTGTCTGGAAGATGGCAAACAGCATATATTAAGTTTTCTGTTAGCCATCAATGGTTTCTGTGGTTTTCTAATACTTTTTGTTGACTCAACAATGTGCCTTATTGAATATAACTGGTGGAGGTTTGGATGTCCGTTTATGCTCCGTTCTCTTTATAACACGTACGTTGTTGTTCCAGACCTCCAGTGTTTCAGCAACCAGTGATCTTCCTTGGAGCAGACGTTACCCACCCACCAGCAGGGGACGGAAAAAAGCCTTCTATTGCCGCGGTGAGTATGTATAGTCCACAATGATCCTCAATCACTGAAGGTGGTAATAGTTGATGGGAAATTGTTAAATTATCTTTGTTCACAACAATCATACCCAACATTAGCTAGAAATTCAGGGTCAGTCTATATACCATAAATATGTAACGGTGAATGTACCATAGAAGCACAGCAATCTTGTTCAACATGGAGACCATTTGAAAGGCACATTTACCAAATGTTTTTACTTGTCTAAATTGTGTAGCTGAGTATAATATTACTTGGACTCTTTTTAGGAGTTGGGGATTAAGTTTGGTTTTATTTACCACAGGTTGTTGGCAGCATGGACGCTCACCCTAACCGATACTGTGCCACTGTAAGGGTGCAGCAGCACCGGCAGGAGATTATCCAAGATCTGTCTGCCATGGTCAGAGAACTACTCATTCAGTTCTACAAGTCAACACGCTTCAAGCCAACACGGATTATCTTCTACAGGGACGGTGTCTCAGAGGGACAATTCCAACAGGTTGGTTTTTCCCATGGGCGTTTTTTGTTTTGAGCACGGAGTATGTTAATATTCTTACATCATATAGAGCCGTGCATGCAATTTGTGAGCCTTGCTTTAAAAGAAAGTTAAAACTATTGCATGTAATTGCAGTAGGAAAAAATATAATTTGAAGTGCTAACCGTATTACAAAGGACCAATTTAAATAAAATCTAACATACAATTGATTTTCAAAAATAATATTTATAGTGCACCGATTTTATGTCAAACACATAGATTTGATTTGCTAAAAAAAATTGGATAAAAAGAACCTACTTTAAGGATATTTTCTAACAGAGCATATGCAAATATATGCACAAAACACTGTTAATCTGTATATTATAAATGGTTTACAGTGTTTTTCTTAATGCTTCCTTCTCTGCTACTCCTGGAAATGCTGTTCTCACGCTGGCAATTACAAATATAGACTTAAATAAAGATGTGCAAATAGAGAGATCCTTCTGGTGTGTTATATTAAAAGATGGCAGAATCAAAGTAATGCAAAGCCTTTACGTAATTAAAGCAGTCCGTGTTATAGTATTCCGTAGTACAAGCAGTTTATCTGCAAATATTTTTAAAATTGTAGTCTGTTTTCTAACGATTTATTTTTTGTTCCTGTGTTGTAATGTAGATGAAAGAAATGAATAATTTTTTCTTGTAGAATTGGTAAAAGTCCTGAACATTGTTTGGATAATGGTCCGTTCAATTAGACCTGTCCTATTTTGATAGTTGTATTGTAGTAGAATGGGTTAGTGCAGCGATGGTTCTTTTCAATACAATAAGGGGTTTAATCTAGGTGTTTTTTTGTTTCTTTTTTTTCTGACCAAAATCCCACATTTAAGTATGTTTTTTTATTATTATTATTATTATTATTGTTATTTTTTTTTTTAAACATGGCAATCTGGGGCTTGGGGGGGGGGAGATTTTCACCTCGATGCTTCCTTCTGTGTAATGTTATTGTGTTCAATAAGTGTTTGTACAGGCAGAACCCTGGTTAAAAAAAACACTTGATTGAACGGAGGAGTGTTTGTCAAAGACCCCAAAGGAAAGGGATTTCAGCATGGTTCTATTTCTGTAAGGAAGATGATTCGATTGTTACATTCCTTAAAACTGTTGTTTTTTTTTTGCTACATAGCACTGCCCATTTTATACGCGCGGTTTCACAATTTTACATTTGACGTAGTCTTGTGCATTCTGCAGTTTTTTGGGTTGATGTCCAACTGCTTCCTTTTAATGACATACTAGAATAGCAGTCACTGGACCATTTGTTTTAAAAGGCTACGACATGCACTTCTTTTAACCCCAGAAAGTTACATGTTTTCCCATATGTTTGTGGTATATGCAGGTGCTCCATCATGAATTGCTGGCCATTAGGGAAGCGTGTATTAAATTGGAGAAGGACTACCAGCCTGGGATTACCTTCATCGTTGTACAGAAAAGGCATCACACACGTCTTTTCTGCACGGACAGGAATGAACGGGTAGGTGTAAAAACAATGCAGTAACTCTCCTACCAAGGTTATCTGAATATATTCTTAATGCTGAAAACATGTATGTGCCTGTATTGATGCACGCCAACGTTTCTCTCTCGTTTTAGTTGTTAAAGGCACATTCCCACTGTGTTCTCAAATAACTGTAGCACAGGCTGATTGCAGTCTACATCCACATCGTACTTACAAATAATTTATTTATAAAATGTGGAAGTAATACATTGAGAGTTACCTCTCGTTTTCATGTATGTCCTGGGCATAGAGTTAAGATGACAAATAATACATGGTTACATAAGTAAACAGGGTATACATTATATACAAGACATGGCATGCACAGTTAGAGATAATATATTTTATAGGCGTATGTAACAGTTACGGACCAGATTAAAATGTGAGACAGCCTTAGTTTTGAAAGAACTTAGACTGGTGGCGGCTGTGAGAGTCTCCGGTAGATTGTAATTGCACCCAGGCTCCTTAGAAAAATCCTTACATATGCAATATTGTTAGACAACTAATAAAATACCCTTTTCAGTCCTTCGGTAGAAGAATCTGACTTCTGAGCCATTATTAAAGCTATTGTCAATAGCCATGCAGATTTAATACCCCATAGGCTAACTGTAATGTTCTACAGTATTTACCATTTACAATTTCAATTACGGGCTGCTCTTGTTAGGGTCTCCTGTGTAACGGAGGAAGGAATGCTGCCGTGGGTCCACCGTTTTAATGATCAAACTTCTATTAGCTGTATCATGCCCTGAGAAGTATAGATTTAAAGCGGGCTGCGGTGCCTTTTAAAAGATCAACACAAGCATTATTTACAGATTAAAGTGTACAAAGCTTTTGAAAACTTACCAGTCTCTTTCAACTCTCCCAGGGTATGTACAAGTACACTTGAAGAAGAAACGGGTGGTTTAAAAAGCACAGTGTACACTATATACAGTATTTCCTCGATTGTAAGACGCCTTTGATTGCAAGACGCACCATCGATTACAATCAAGGAAAATTACTTTTTCACTTACCATGTTTCAGGTGAGAGGTCCCATGTCAGCGGAGGATGCAGCAGCGGCAGCAGGAGAGGTCCACGTCTGCAGATGGTTGAAGATGGACAACGGATGGGTGTGCGGCAGCAGGACAGGTCCAAAGTCTGCAGGTGAATGAGGATAAGAAGACAGCAGGCGTGCAGTGGGGTACGGCGGCAGGAGATCATAATAGCAGGAGAGCTGAGCAGGAGCAGAGCGGCATAGGGGAACGGCTTGGGAGGTGCACACTGTAACCGGAAGTCAGACACCGGTCAACTTCCGGTGTTAGTGTGCACCTCCCAAGCCGTTCACCTACGCCGCTCTGCTCCTGCTATTATGATCTATTAGCTGCCACCGCACGCCCGCTGTCTTCTTATCTTCATTCACCTGCTGACTTGGGACCTGTCCTGCCGCCACCACCGCACTCCCGCCCGCTATCCACCTTGAACGATCTGCAGACGTGGGACCTCTCCTGCCGCCGCCACACACTTCGTCCTCCGCTGATATGGGACCTCTCCTGAAACATGTTAAATTTTTTTAATATATCGATTATAAGACGCACCCTGATTTCAGACATGTGAAAATCAAAAAAAAGGTGCGTCTTAGAATTGAAGAAATAGGGTAGTTTTATCTATGTGGATTTCTTGTGTTTCCCTAAAACGTTTCCCCCTCCTACAACACATCCATGGTAATCATCATGCCCGAGTTGTAGTGCATTTTATTTTAAAAAGTAAGGAACGGGTACACTTCAATGTTTCCTCACATTACAAAACTACTGTTTATGATGAAAATAAAACTAGTTGCTTTTGACAAAATGTTTTTCTTAATAAGTAACCGGAATGTAACTTTTACTAGCCAACAATTGGCTTTTTGATCTCCACAGTTCTATTAAGCTTCTCCTCCCCCCCCCCCCCCCCTTCTTTTGTCTGTAGGTAGGGAAAAGTGGGAATATACCAGCTGGTACCACAGTGGACACAAAGATCACTCACCCCTCAGAGTTCGATTTCTACCTGTGTAGTCATGCCGGTATTCAGGTATGTCTTTTTTGTTGACTCGTGACCTTCCATACAACCTGTGCCAAGTGTTTTTTGCTCCCTTACTGCAGAGTATTGGCTTAAAAGAGCTGTACCTGCTTTTTTTGTTTGTTTTATATCCAGGATTGAAGCAGCGGGTATCTGCAGTTGAACCACATTAATGTCACCTCTGGGGACCCCCTACTTCCAGAGATACTTGCCTCCAAAATCTCTGCAGTTTTTTTCCACTTTAAAGCTCCTGCGTCACATGGGCCAATAAGAAGCCGCGTGACGTCATGGCTTCCTATTGGCCCGCAGAGCGTGGGAGCTCTGAAAATACGCCATTATATGAACCCCGCTAGCTGAGCCAGAGTGGGCACCGACACCCACTACGGAGGTAAGTATCTCTGGAAGCAGGGGGTCCTCAGAGATGAAATTAATGTGTTTCAGCGCCGTAGACTCCGTGCTTCAATACAATGTAAACCAATGAAGAAAAATGGGGGAGAGAACCCGCTTGGATTGCCGCTTTAATAGAAACTTTCATTCAAATAAGAAATATAATTTATTACCTTTTAAGAACATTGGAGACTAGTTGAGGTGTTAAATCTTTTGATTTAATGGTTAACTTCAGCCATGTATAATCACAAAGGATTGCATCTTCTTATGCCTCATCTGTAGTTGTCTTATTCCTTTCTCTCCTTTCCATTGCTACAATGCACAGAGGGCCAGTGAAGTTCTGCCTCTGGCCCCTCACGGAGAGGTGCTGCAGGGGACTTTCTGCAATCCTCTCATTTGTAAAATTTGAAAATGAAGGCAGTATTTATGTTCACGGTAGTTTACCTGTCCCAAGCCTTGTAAAGTAAAAATTGATATAAAGGTGTTTGTAATAAAATGCTTTAGAGGTGGTTATGAAAGCGAGGCTCGTGCTGTCTGTGATTTAAAAGGGTAGATTAAATACTAAACTTTGAGGAATATTGGATCAAAATCTTAAAACACAAAATGATTCATGTTGCAACATGTAGATTAGGATAATCTAATTGCATTTTGGGTTAATTTACAACTAACTTTTTACAACCTGTATAGATCAACAGTAAAGTGAAAACACCATGTACAGTTTTTAATACGTGTCTCGTACCTAAACTCAGCTTTTCATAAGTCCAGCTAATCAGAAATTGAAACTAAAAAAATCGATAAAATAAAATTCTGTACGAAGTTGCGGAAAATCATGCCTGACACAAACCTGAAAGTGAACATTACACAGTGAGAGTCAAAGGACCACCTATTGGATAGCACCTTTTTTCCCTATAATGTAGATTTAATGCATTCACACACACAAACTTTCATTGAACCAGCTAATACGGGAACTTATCCTCTTATTTGCTACTGAACACTGTAGTGGGTGAGGGAGGAAGAGGGTGCTATTGTTTATCATTGTATGTATATCTTTATATAGCATCAAAAGTGTACTCGGCGCTTCACAAAGAATACAGTACAGGGAATTATAATACAAAAAGCGCAGTAAAATCAGACAATAGGAAAGGAAAATTCTGCCCTGAAGAGCTTACAATCTAAGTGTTGTATTGGGAGACTTAGAGACAGCAGGTGAGGGAATACTTGCAGTGGCAGGCAGTGCTTTGCTTCAATGACTCTGGGTGTGGGACAATAGCCATGAGTGCAGGCTATTGGGATGTGTGATTTGTGAGGTAAGTTTTAAGGATAGTCCGTATTAGATATATCAGATAGGTTAACACCGTTGGCAAGGGAAGAGGGGGCAGGGAGACGAGGATGAGAGCAGGCCTGTATATGGCTGGGTCCAGGATTAGGAGAGATATCCCCATCAGCAGGAAGGAGTAGATAGAGGGTGTGAATAGAGGATTTGTGGGGGGTTTATTATTGAGAGGTAAAGAAGTTGTTGGGAGAGAGGTGTATAGATAATGGTGCAGTGTATGGGCACAGGCATAGGTTGTGGGGAGGATAGATGAAGAAATAGGGATAGGAGGGGAGTGGGGGAGTGGGGAAGTTGGAAAGACCAGAAATGTTTACAAAGATGTGAGGAAACAGGAAACAGAAAAAGCAATAGGGAGGGCATAGTGAGATGCAGGAGGGGAGACTTCCCATGTATTGAGGATAGGAAGAGTACAAATTATCAGAGCATTTAGAAAGTCACGTTCTCACAGTTATAGTTGTTTTAGTGCAGAGTCAAGATTTTCTTGTATTGTTCACCTCCAATTCTAACTCCAGTATCAACTCCACAGACACTTTATATGCAACACTTTAAGATGTAACACAGCCAAGATAGACTGACTTAAGTACTCTAGTACAGGGGTGCTCAAACTGGGGGGGGCAGGAGATTTCTGTGAGGGGGAGCGGTGCAACCTATTACTTACCGAGGTTCAGACGGCTGTTCAGGGGTCACGTGACATCGTTTGACGCCGGGAACTGAGGTAAGGGGGGGGCGCGAGCACCGCGGGCATCAGGCAGCTGCAAAAGTTTGCGCAACTCTGCTCTAGTACATTCACTTCTTGACTAATAATTAAGGGAGGGGTTTGCCTATTCTATTCAGACAAACATACCAGGAAGCTTAAGCAAATCAGAGTTGTAGATGAGCGTAAATTGATAGGATTCAGACAAACCTACCTGTGTGAAGAAATGAAATCAGAATGTTAGTCTAGGTTTCAGTATGCATCCATGTTTAAAGATATTAAAAGATATAGAAAACATCCACAGATAACATCAGTATTAACTCCACAGACACTTTATATGCAACACTTTATGATGTAACACAGCCAATGTCTTTTGAAGTCCATGTAGATTGCCATTTTGTGCTCTTGTTATTGTACTTTCATTTCTACAGGGAACAAGCAGACCCTCGCACTATCACGTTCTCTGGGATGACAACCGTTTCTCCTCGGATGAATTGCAGATTCTCACTTATCAGCTCTGTCACACTTATGTGCGCTGCACTCGTTCCGTGTCTATCCCTGCTCCTGCATACTACGCACATCTGGTGGCCTTCAGAGCTAGGTATCATTTGGTGGATAAAGAACATGACAGGTATGCAACCATACTGTATGTCGTTCTGGAATTGGAAATGGGCCGATAACTATTAACTCCTGTTTAAATGTGTAATCTCTGAGGATATTTTTTTGTATTTTCTTGTATGTGTTGATATATAAAGATCTATAGCTCTACATATTACAGATTTTAAAACTATACATTTGATTGGTAATGTGATTGGTGATTTAAATATTAACCCAATTAATGACCTCGTTGGTGTCACATGCATTTGTCATGTAATAGGGAGACCTATAATATCCCATTATTATTTTTTTTTTATGGTGATTTTCTTTCTTTGATATATGAAATACAGCCGAGGAAAGATGTTTCAAAGAACGCTTTCTCTCTAATACTGAAACCCTGGTTCAGTCAGTTCTTCTAAGAGATTGTGGCCCTACTCATTTTTTAAATAAAAAATTAAAATTTTAAGGCTATTTAATAAATCCTTTTAAACCTTGATGTATATGGGATCCTATTTTTTCCAGCATACTGTATTGTCTTGCAAATGTTGAACCTTTTATTTGCAGTTTTCATATCAAATCGCTGCTATTTTCTGAAATTGTTTGAAATAAGGCACGGTCATCGACAGATATGATGGAGAACAGACCATATAATGATGAGCCACAAAACTTTTATTAAGTGGAAAAAATGTAACCTCACTAAATTTGTTGCAGAAATTAATGTTTTCTACATCCAGAGCAAATTTTTCACCAGAACTGTGACATGTAATTAAAGTCCTTTATCAAAAAAGCATCTCAGTAGACTCAAACATTCATGTACAGCTCAACCCCGCTATAACGCGATCCTTTACAACACGAATCCGCTAATAACGCGATGCAAGCGTGGCTCCCAATTTTCGTATTTATGAATTCGTTGCAACACTATTATTGGTATCTTAAATACTTTATTGTACAATGCATACACTTGTACATTTTTGTAACGTGATCCGCTTTTAACGCAATGTGATTCTTTGGACCCCAAGCACAGCGTTATAACGGGGTTGAGCTGTATCTATTCTTTTCCTAATGCTTTGCTTGTCCCTATGCTGCTCTGTATTGTAATGTAGCAGCATCTTATATTACATACTTATATCATTGAATGGGTGGCCTAGTTGTAATGACACAAAGTAGGAGAACCCAGTTGCTGCGATTTTTCTAGTATATATTGAGCAATGTCTGTCTGCCAATGAAATTGTTAGTGCATTGCACTGCTCCTGTTGCTTGTACACTAAGAATTAACGTAGTTATGCCCTCTCTAATGTCTCAGTGCTGAAGGCAGCCACACGTCTGGTCAGAGTAATGGAAGAGATCAGCAAGCACTTGCTAAAGCAGTCCAAGTTCATCAGGACACGCTGCGCACGATGTACTTCGCCTGATTGATCCTTCTATCCAGTGACCGAGCGGTACCCGAGGAGGATTCACGCCAGACCAGCTGCACTTAGTTGTACAGTAGCTCATGCTACACAGTGACATCCGGCAAAAGTGCAATCCACTGTAACGCCATCATTCACAATATCACTTATTGTTAAACAAGAGCCTTCCGTCCAGACGTTTAAACTTTTTATTACTATTATTTTCGTTTTGAACTACAGACCTGCAACAGATCTAAAGAAAATAATGTAAACTGGGGTTTGCCAAAACTGTAAGCGTTTCCAGAAGCAAATGGAAAAAAATAGACCCACTGGAAAAAAAAAAAAAACTAATTTGAACAGATGTAATCTCAGGGCTTTAGGAAAAATTGCTATGAAATTATTTTAATTTTCTGTATGATTATTCCATGTTCACCTGAGGGATAAGATGTGGTGGCCTGCTGATAGTTTAAAAAAAAAAAAAAAGGCATTACCATGGAATTTCAAGCCTTAAATACTTTGAATGATCTAGCAAACTATTTTGCTAATTACGAAAAATATATATCGTTTTTGCAGTCTATAAAATTTGTGTCAAATGTTCTAGTACATCAAGTGATGTATTTCAGACAGTAACTATAATTCATAGGTAACTTTTTTGAAGTCTGCCGTTGCTCCAAACTATGATTTAATTGTATGAATTTCGTGGGGTTTTTTTTTTTTAATTGTTTTTTTTGGGGGTTTTGATGCCAACCAAACTATCTCTGAACAGAAAAACTAGTCACAATCATTGCATTTGTCTTACTGGACTCTAACCGTTTCTTTCCAAAGTTGCTAACCAATACGGGTCTTTGGCAATCAGTACAGTACAATCATGTCGAGCTAATGTACAGAAGATTTATATTTAGCAGTATTAATGTGAGAGAGATAACATGCTATTTATTTTATTTACACAGAGCATCATATTTCTATTAACATATCTGATATGTATTTGGACTAGAGGGACTGAAGTATTTAGAGTGAATCTTCAACATTTCTGTTATTAGTGGGACAGCACTGTTTTAATAGTAAATCTGGTCATCTGGAAAATAATATGCTGATTTTATTGAAAATGAGTATTTCTGTACACATCTAGCCCTCTGCAACAAATTGGAAAATAATGTAAGTTAACGTGCTCCCACAAACGGCCATCAGGGCTGCCATGCTTAATATGCATGGTCTGAAACATTTCTGTTCTCCAATATCCAGCAGCAGCAGAGATCCACACTGTGTAAGGATTCCTTGTTGGTGTTTGGAGGTAGCTGTAACTATTGGAAAGGTGCCAATATTTTTTTTTTTTTTTTTTTGACTCCCAGACAAAGTTTTAGAAGGCGTTAGAAGTGTATAGATATACTCAATTGGGCGTTCTATGGCAGCACCTTCTTTTGCAATCTGACATTTTAGTTTTCTTATAGAAATATGCAATTCTGTAATGAGTTTTCTGAGATGATTAGAAAATGGGGTTGGATTAGTGCTAATGTGCATAATCCTTTTTCTTTCTTTTTTTTTTTTTTTACTTCACTGTGTAGTGGACTTGCTCTGTTTTTAATTCTGGCATGTTTTTGTCTAAATTAATCTGTGTATATATATATACAGTATATTTTTTTTAGTTATTCTTCATTTGAGCAACATAAAACAAATTTCCTCCATTTTTGATCCTGCCTAAAATAGAGTTGGCACTGAGCCTTTGCTTGAATGGTCATGTTAAATTGGAATACAATATTTAAAAAACTGAACTTGCGGAGACCTCCCTTAAACGGCTACCTCTAATCCCCAGAATTTGTTTTTCTTTATCAAAACCACATAGTATTCCCCTAATTTTAGAATAAAGTAAGATTAAAACAGCATTTAATTTTTCCTGGTTGGCTTGAAAACATTTTTCCTGCTGACCAGCCTATCAGCCTCCTTTACCGATTGGCTCGACGCCAGCTTTTGTTGGTGGCATTGGTTTTCCATCACACGTTGGCCAAAGTTCAGAGCATTCGCTCCCTAACCGGGGCTCCCCTGGTATAAGACCAAAGCGGAACTTCACTGACCACCCGCATCAATAAAACAAAAATCCTGGAGCTGGTATTGCCGTCCATGCCAATACAGCCCAGGCTTTTAAATCTGCTATAGCAATTTCACTGTTCGGTTCTTTTCAATAACAATGGGAACATTCGAATTGGTCTCATAGATGATGTCGTCAGATATGCTGTTAATGTCTTAAGCAGTTGTTCACGTATACCAATGATGTCATTGTGGCGGAATAAGGATTCAGAAATGACTAATATCCTGTGATAATAGAAAATGAACATATGTAGGGTGTTTTATTTTCCTCTTTTTTTTTTTTTTATGTATAAAAATAATCTATGCATTGAAAATTCTGTTGTGGGGAAAATATGGTGAATAGTGATTTCAGAACATTGTGTCATTCTCAAAGAGAAGCATTGGTATCAGTAGGCAGATATGCTTCTGTTGAAATGTTTGCACACTGTGGTCCTAGATTAAAAAATATTTATATGTATAAATCATTGCACTAATACACCCCGAAGAAAAAAAAAACTACATTTACATTGATTGTAAAGGAGCCCATAAGTGGGGTATATATCATACTTATTTTTTTATTTTTCCTCCGGTTTTTTTTTTTTTTTCATTCTTTAAATCCAGTGCATAAACTGCTGGTTATTTTCAAACAACCAATCCCGCACCTCAATTTTAAAGTAGTCCGTTTGGTTATGAAATCTTTTATCTGCCCTTTTTTTTTTTTTAATCTTTTCCAGGGCGATTTCTGCATATCCTTTCCGATCATGGCAGCGATTATTAACTATTAACATTTTCTATAGTTTTTTTTTTCTGTGTTGGTGAGAAATTGCTGTAAAATAATTTAGTTAAAACAGCCACCACTGACAATTTTCCCAGTGCTGCTTTCTAACTTTGCACTACATTACAAAACATTGCTGTGGCAATATTTCCTCTATCAGTCGCTATTAGGCCTCCCAGGTTCAAATTTGAAAAGCTAATTTTATTAAATATACCCAGTTTATAAAACATATTTAAAATAAATTAAAATCCTACCTAGGGTGTTGGCATGCTTTCATTGTATTTGAACTATAAAATACATTGCTAAGCCCTACCAAAATTTACCAAACTATTATTTTAAGCGTATTCCTTTGAAAAGACGTCTCATTCTAACCGAATTCCAATAATAAGGTAGCATTTGTTCCCTAAATTTTTTTATTTATAATACCAGCTATAGTACAATGCTACGGTACATTGCTTATTTGTTTACTCTCTCCAACCCGTTTTCTCTGCATTAACATTTCTCAGCAGTATATGAACAATGAAATGCAGAACTTGTCCTTGAATGGTAGAATGCATTGACCTCTGCCAGTCCTTATTGAATGGAGTTTATACTTTGGAATGTGCCGGACTAATTAAGCTCATTCTAAATTTTACCAGAAGCCATCTAAATCATTTTCCATTTGTTTCTTAAAATGTGTCAAATGTTTGTTTTATTTTTAAACAATATCTATTTTCCAGTTGGTTTTGTCATTTTCCTGTGGTTGCCTGTTAACTACCCATAAGGTACATCAGTAAGGCTTTTTCCCTCAACACAGCTATTGACATGGCCTTTTTACTTTTTATTTAATTTCATGTTTTTATCCATCTAGGTGGTAATATATCCTCGATATAAGTTGGCATATGAGTGTAAAACCGAAATGGGCCTGTAGACTGCACTATGTAGTTGACCTCTAGCATCAAAGTGAGTACTAATAAGCATATAAATGTGAGATGGGTGGGAATGTAAGCAGGATTGTCACATGTATAATATTGGCAGCAGATCCAGGCTTCGATAGTTTCACCGGCGTTGAACCAAATATGTGTAATAGTGGGTGACAATTATAGGCCTGAGACAGAAATATCCTTCAGATATTAGTGTTACCAGCGATGTCACCGCTATTGCTGTTATCTTCAGACTTAAGGGGGACATTCATGAAGCTCAGATACTGGTTACCGCCACAGCAATTCAAGTCCATGGCAGTCAAATTTGGGTGGTAGTGCGATACCCCTCATTGGAGTTCATCCCAGTGTTAGAGCTATTTTCTCCATGTGGGGGAGGGGGTGGGTGAACTTTGAGGTGTAAGGGCTGTTTTTAGTGTTATGCAGTAATATTGTTGCCGTCAAGGAGAGGGCAAAAGAGCAATTAACCTTTAATTGTATCAGTAGCACTAGATATATGGCAGCATGCTAGTGGTGGCGTGTATATACTACAGTGAATGTATCATTAGTGTTTCTAAGAATATAGGTTGACCTGCAGATTTAACACCGCAAATGTTCATTTAATCTAACCGGACCCTTCGTTAAAAGACAGTGAAGACAATCGAATTGGCAGAGAAAAGCCCATAATAAATATTTTCAGTGGCTTAAAGATTGTTGCCCTAAGTAACTCTTTGCTGCAAATCAGAAGTTGATGTGTTGTCAAACAGTTTTCAGACCAGGGCTGCTCCGATATGTGCTATTAAAAACACCCCCATGTTTATCTTTTTATACTCGAGGTGAAAAATATACTTATACACTTTCTCAGTCATGGTAAATATGTGCACATGTAAAGTCTCAATCAAAGTAGCAACCCAGTATATAGATTAGTTTTCAAATTCAAATGTTTTGAAGATTTTAGCGATGTAACTATTTGTACAGAATAAAATTTCTTCTTTTCTTACAAAAACGGCAATTCAAATAAAATTGCACTGAACTTGAGCTGTCCTTTTTATTGTACCTCTTTGAAAATATTGTAAATAGTTCTTTGTAAAGTGATGCATAGATACAATTGGTAGAGATGATGAACCTTGTTTGTAGCCCTTTTACAGTACGATAGTGTTAAATAGATTTTGTTGGACAAGTTCATCTATATTATACTGCACCTCCTAGCTAGAAATGCGGTTCGATGCATAAACTTACCATTATGAATGGATACGCACAGGAAGATGTTACATTTCCATATTCTATCAAATATCTATTCCCTGGAAACTATAATAAGGCAATGTGGAAACCCCTTCACCTCTAGCCCGCACTTCACACTCTTGCTTCACTCCAGTTTTCTTTGATTATTCGATTACACGGCTTGCAGGAATGGTTGCTGCAGTGCTTTGGAAAATGATGGATCTGTTGATTTATGCTTTAAGCCGCAATGTTTTTGTTGTAACTGATCTGATTTTTTAATACACATCAATTTCATAAGAATTGACCTGATTTATTCATATCATAATAAACTTTGAACTTGACAGAATTACTGTACCTTTACACACCTAGTTAGCTTTTGCCTCCAATTACCTGGCTAGATAGTTTCTGCATTCATTGGGTTCCTTGTTGAGCACTCGGCATGCAGCTAAGATTGCAGTTGGCAATGACTACATTCCAACTGGCCCAGTTAAAACCTTGCACTGGGTGTGCATTAACTTAAAATGTTAATTCTGTATTTGAGGCTAGACTGTTTATGGTGATCAGTAAGACCTTATCGGACCATATTTACTTAGCAGGACTATACCGTAGGAGTCCTTACGGCTCATTCGCTTGAATGGACAGTTTTTGTAGAGCAAGCCCAGACAATTCTAACATTTTCGGTGATAAATGGGCTAGTTATTCTTTGCAAGGCATTACTGGCTTCTTTGGCAGCAAATGGGCCAAAAGTTGTATCCCATAGCAGGGATGCAGAAGATCACTTTCTTTTCTGACAGTATGTCTCTCTGCTCCATCTAAACATGTATTGCAGTTAATATGCAGCTCATCATGCGTTAAAGGCTTGCAGCACCCTTTTTCATAAAAGAAACTAGAATGTTAACGCTGTGGAGTTGCACAAAAATAAAATAAAAAAAAAGCTTAATTTTTTCTGAGTCGGAAGGCTGCTATATTTGGCGTTCGTGTTTTGCGTTATGTGGCTCAAGTGCACCAATTCATTACCAATCTCTGGATTGGGGTGTTCCAGAAAAAACATGAACACGGATTGGCAATAAAACTGTGCTTCAACCTCCCTATGTCATAAAGGTAATCTGAAATCAAAGATGGCTTGTAACAGATCAGAGCAGTCTACTTGGGCTCCAAGTTGCTGTTAGTGCTATTTCTGGTATCCATGTTTGTCTTGGAGAAGAGCAGATTTTTCACACGTTGGCTGTGATGCCTTTTAAAGAATCACCAAATATTTCAATAAGCCTGGGGTTATAAACTCCAGTCCTCAAGACCCCCCAACGGGTCAGGTTTTCTGGATGTCCCTGCTTCAGCACAGGTGGCTTAGTCCAAGACTGCGCCACCTGTGCTGAAGCAGGGATATTCTGAAAACCTGACCTGTTGTGGGGTCTTGAGGACTGGAGTTTAGAAACCTTGTTATAGGCTATTACAGAGCTTTTGAAAACCTGTCTTTTGAAAGACCCCACACAAAGTCCACTGCAAGGTTATAAAAGCTCTGCACAAATTATTACATCTAAGAATTGTCATCTTGGTCCATTTTAAGGAACAAACATTTTGTCCTTTAAAACAATGTGAATAAAAAAAATAGGATGGCCTACTTGGTTTAATGCTTAAGCAGACAAGGATTCAGTTTTACAGGCTCTTGATGCGAAGATGCATATAGAGTTAAAATGATATAATGTTGAAGAATAGTACCTCCATTTGGCCAACTGACATTTAAAATTCTCTTAAGTTCCTTCAGACACATGCCTAAAAAACAGTAAGTTCAAACAATGTTTTTCTACAGCAAATCACTAAACATGTTTTTAAACCCAGCCGAATGCCGATGGAATGCAGAGACTGTCATGCATTAGTTTTTGGACATGATTAGTGTTCAGTTGCCTGTATGTGACTCGTATTCGGGGATAATGTGCACACGTCCCATTCTTACCATTGTGACTCCTTCACCCTGGCAAGGCAATGAACGAGGGCTTAAGAAGCTCTGCATTCTCCTCATCCATTGCCTGTATCTATGTGCTCTCAAAGTGCAGGGGCATTGATACCTCATGTGTCCTGAACCAGGGACCTCTGGGTTTTAAGAATGGAATGATCCTTAAAAAAAAAAAAAAAATTACCTTGTTGGGTGGATTGGCCCTTTAAAAAATCAGCCAATATGTCAACTGTATTTTTGCTCAAACATTTCCTTTTTGTAGTTATCACTGTACTGCTATACCTTCAGATAGATTTTATTTCGATTTACCAATCCTTGAGCGTAATATAGAAAGGGACATGAAAAAATATTTTAAGATTGGGTTTTGAACAATGCTGTTCCTGTGCTTTTCTGCTTAGTCCATGAAATCCAAACTGTGAAGCATTGTGTGTCTTAGGACTTGTTTTCTTTGTATATGAATGTAATGGCTCGTCCATATTCCTCAAACCGCTTCCTTACGGCCTGTAGATTGGCAAGTAGATGCAATTAATGGCTACCTCCTTAACCTCTTTATGTATACGGCGATGTCTAGGCTAGTTGAATTGTAGGCACTGGTTGTTGAAAGCAGCCCAAACTGTTACCCGAATGCAAATATTGAGCTGAGTACCGGTGTTCTATACTGATGAAGGTCTTCTCAGAATATTATCTGCTGTGCAGTGCAGTACTAAGCATGGGGCTTCTTCAGTTTTGCAAATCCACTTTTGACAGTCGAAGAGGCCAAAATGTATTAACCATAATGGTGTGAAGTCGCCCTGGGCTGCACACTGAAGCAAAAGGTTGCTTATGCATGATGGCTTAAGTGGTGCTTAATTTATGCTAAATCTTTTCAGAACTAGAGTAGCCAGGATCAGCGTGAGCCGCACTGAAGGAGTTTAGCAGGGAGTTCTCTTCCACGTGTTTTTATATTTGTTTTTATTTCCTGTGATTTCTTTATATTTACTGACTACAACTACCAGTACATTTTTATATGTAAAATTGCAACACTATAATGGTGCTAACATTTTTTATATGGAAACTTAACTCACTTATTAGAGTGGAGGAAATAAGTGTTTCATGTATCTTTAGAAAAGTGTATTTTATCGTTCTATGAAGACTGCTGTTTGCTGTGAAAAAGGATAAACCCTGTAATCGTGTGCATGCCGCCAAGCAGTGTCTGTAAAAGGTGCTTTGGGTAGCTCGGTACAAAAGCAATAGGTAAAACCGTGCCATGTGCTTTTGTTTACAAGTAAAATGATCAGCACTTGTCTACTTTGCTGCTGCCAGAACATTTATCTGATTAATTTGTAGATGTAAACACAGCAAGGCCACAGCTGTTAAAATGACATACCCTGAATGAGTTGCATTTAGGGACTCACCCAAAAAATAGATTTGTGAGACACGGTTTGAAATCTGCGAATATTCTGAAAGTTTCCAAGACCACTAAAATTAAGTGAATACCTTCCAGTACAAGATTCACTCCATATGATCTTTTCAGCGAAATCATTTGCTTGCCAGATGGACCAGTAACTCATTGCCCTGAATTTATTGCGTTCTTCAGCTATGTGCCATCAGGGAACAGCGTGGCAAACTGGGCAGTATGTGGTTTTTTTCAGGTGACACGATATCTATGCAGATGTATCTGGCTGATTAACACTTATCTATGCACAGAACTAGTTTAGCTGGTGGAAACACCACCTGTAATGTTGCATATTTGCTGACTATATGTGAGCATGGATGATACACGCATGCTAGTCGCTCTAGGGCGAAAATATCTGTTATATCTGATCAATGTTCTGTGGCTTTTTATGGACAGCAATGGAGCAAGGTGCATTTCACCAAACCCTTCTGTGCTGAAGAGATCTGCAACGAGTTGGGAGGCCACCTGGGGCAGGCTGACCCAGCATTGGAAGGGTTTTTTGGAATGCAGGTTTCTGCCAAATGACAAACACGTTTTTTGTAATTTTTTTATACATTTGTATTTCTGGTCAGCAAAGTGGTTATGCCCATATAAACGCGTTGCTGACTCCAGCATAAATTAATATGCTTACAGGGGACTACTACCTGTACCTCTATGCCTTATTAATATATGGAGCGTGAGACATTTCAAATTTGTCATTTGGAGAGCGGAAAACTGAATTGTAATTGTATTACTCCCTCAGATGTTGCAATTTGTCAGGAACATCTCCGTGTTACCGATTGCAGATTTGGTCAAAATGTAGTTGGCGCCGCTCAAAGCAGCGTTTCCTCTTGCCAGTTTATTTTATGTTGGTTTGTTTCAATAAATGCAGCAGTTCCTTACATTTACGGCTATTCGGCTTCCGATCGCTCCGTAATCCCGTGATCGATTGGTGTAGATCCTGCTTCCTAGGGTACACAACATGGCCGCCTGTTTCACGTGTTGTGGCTTGGTTGCTAAATGGTTACCATAGCAACCCTAGGAAGCTTTAATACATTTTATAAAAAAACATTAAAAATGGTATAAAGAGCGAAAGAAAAAAGCAGTAAATATCTAATACTACACAACTGATTTTAGGGGGGAAAACATGGAGTTTTGAATGCTGCTTTAATACTGTGTTCGAGTGGAATGCAATTTGTTGTAGACCCTTAGGCGGTGAGGACTTTATGCCGTTTGATTTATATATTGCATTTGGTTAGATCCTCTTACAAGAACAATGGACATCTGAGATCTCGGACATACGCAGACGTAGTGTGGCTGCAACACCTCCTTCCGCTCTCAGGTTATAAGTAGACCTCTATACATAGCTGTGATAGAGGAAGGATTAACAGACAGTGGAGATATTTTTTAGGATCTCCTCTTTATTTTACTTTAAAGGAGTCATTCTATTTAGTTCGAAGCGACCTTTTTGGGCCTGGGCTGAAAGTCCCCATGGACTTTGTTGGCTCGAATGGCCGCTTCAGAATATATAGAACTAGGCCTCAAGATGGTTATTTCACTTACATTTCACTGGTTGTGCATAAGGTTTCCATCCTTGCATCGCTACTCTTTGATGGAGTGAACCTGCAGTGCTGCTGTAACCTTCTATAAGAATCAATGGGGTCTGCAATATATTACCTCCCCCTCCTCCCCAACAGAGTTAAGCCTCACAAGGGGTCTGACACAACTGGCCCACCAGACTTTGACGTTGTTAAAATCCAAAACTAGCTATACTAACAATTGTTTTTCTTTTTTTGTTGCATTTTACCGAATGTGAATCTAAATCTAGCAATAGGGCTACAACCCCAGCAGTGCAGATGCTGTAATGTGATTACATGTGGCACGTAACTTCAATGTATTTAAATGAGCAGTGCAATATGTGAAGTGGCTGAGTAAATAGTGTTATGTGTTCAAAGTGAACGCCTGAAAATGTCATTCTCTCTGTCACAAAAAGAAGCACGAGGACTGGCGCTTACAGCCGTATAGAGTAACAGCAATCACACTACAGATATCCATAGAGGGACAAAATCGGTTGAAAGTGACCCCAAGTGGTATGTTATGGAAGTACACTATAACAGTAACACATACATTACACCTTAATATCAGACAATCGGGAAAATGGTCAAGGTTTTAGCAATAAAACACAAAAACGTCCCACTCAACCTTCATTAGAAAAGAGTCTTCTTTTTTTCCTTGTAGATAGTTGTAGAACGGGATGAGGAAGCGGGATACGTTGTATGTAAAAAAAAGTCAAATGGAAAATAGAGCAGTAAAGTTAGTAACGGGCAAAGAGATCGTTCTTTGAATCTTCAAACATTATACTCGCATAGATATGGGTATAACAAGCATGTCACACACTGTTCATCTGACCAACACAAGAGGGGCGGTGAGATCATCGTCGCTTCGATATTGTTTTCTATGTGCCCTGATTTATTGCACTATTTGTAAGTGCGAATTTTAGGGTTTTTAATTAACATTTACAGCAGGGCCCCGGGTATACGGCGGGTTCCGTTCCATTGGCCCGCATAGTGAAAATCGTCGGAAAGCGATTTTCACTTCTGCGCATGCGCAAACCGGCATTTTTGCCGTTCTGTGCATGTGCAACCTATGGTATGCGCGTGCAACCTGCGGTCTGCGCCGGGCGCACCTGCCCGTTCTGCGCATGCGTGATTTTCAAAACCAACATGGCGGCCCCCTTCTCGGTGCCGCTGTATCAGCGGATCGCCGAGAAGCGGGGCCCTGCTGTTATTAAATTGCGTTCAGATAGTCTGCGCTGTGGTTTTTCCTGCTCTTCTATTTCAAGTATACCCACACAGCGCTCGATCTTGGATGTTACCCTAGACAAGACTGGATTGTATCTACACACCTGTGTTTTACAGTGTGACATGCTTGTCATACTCGTATCTATTCGAGTATAATGTTTTGAAGATTTAAAGACCGATCTCTTCACCTGTTACTAACTTTACTGCTCTATATTTTCCGTTTGACTGTTTTTTTTACATACAACGTATCCCGCTCCCTCATCCCGGGCAACGCTTCCCTGCCCACTTATGATAGAGGAGGGCTTGGGACAGCTTTTGCTTGACCTCTTTAGCTTGAGATGTGGTGCTGCACTGCAGGGCCCCCCTAGCCCTGGTAATGACATTTGTTTTGTACAGTGAGACGGATTTGTTAGAAGTTCACGGAATAGATCCAAGAAAATACAAAAGGCAACTTTCACGGTGAAAATATGCTTGGGTTATTCATGCTGGCTATTTTCATTGTAAAAATTGCGTTTTGCCGTTGTCAGGAGTTTTGTCATTTTTCCCATCAAGAATAAACCGGATCCTTGTCGCATTCCTGGTACCATTTGATGAGTCACAAAATAAGTGTTGCAGCCTCATGCAATTTGACTGCCTGCAATGGCTCTTGCCTTTCATACTAAATTAAAGCAATGCTAGATTAATTTTAATGATGCAACACAGAAAATCAACCGTTTGTGAGGATGTATCTGGCATGTTGTGTGGGACCAGCCTAAAAACGAAATAGATGTTGAGCAATTGCTTTGAGATATATGTTCAGCATCATCCACCATTCATTTTCATGGTCTTCCAATGAAAGGTATAGAAACCTGCAAAGAATCTTAGAAATACTTGTATCTGGACTGGTGAATTTCTCTAGCGTATATTAAAAAATAAATAAAAATTAAACGGCTACGCCAAAATATGTCTTCCATATGATCTGTAATAAACGTTTCCATATTTAGTTTGAGGTTGTTGAGCGCGAGAGGTAAATAGGCAGTGCATATACAACTAAACACACACCACGGACATCCCTGGCTTTAAGTTGGGCCAATATATTTATTTTCCAGTATAGAAACTTACAAAGCTAAAAAAATAAACACACGTATTCAGTTTGAGGAAGAATGAGGTTTGTGCTTTTGTGTGAAACCCTAGTGTTGAGATTGTGCCATAACTGACCATCCTCTTGTTTCTCTCTGGGGTCCTACTCAACAGAGGCAAAGAAAAGGCCGCCCAGCTTTTTCCAGATCCAAACTACCTCAGTTACTCAATTTGCTGCTGGACAGGGTCTTCAATGCTTTTCAAGCCCATTTCTGGCAGCAAAGGAGTTCTTCAGTTGGGTGCTGCGTACCATTAACTTGTTCACTGCCAGAGAGATGCCGTACCCTATTTGGGGTCTGTCTAGCTGTGTCCGTGTCTAAAGTAACCCTTACAATGGTGAAGGGGTTAAATGAACTCGTGGCAAACTGGCTAGAACAGTGCGACACTGTCACTTTACTACACACTAGATTGGGGATTACTTGGTTTTACATGGGCTGTGGTGCATTTAAAATAATGAGGTTTTTTCCCCCCTGGTAATTCTGACTACTTTCTTGCCATGGTGTACAACATTTTTCCACCAAATGATGAAAGATTTTATTTACAGGGGGAAGGGAAGAGATTTTTCCCTTCGTTCGTGCCTTTTGTTTCAGTCCCATCACCCGTATGTTGTTGCAAATGCTTTTTATTTATACCACCCCCCCCCCCCCCCCCCTCCTCCAAACAATAATTGAAAGTATAAATAATATTTTTTCACAGAAGTTTTAATGTTGCATCCTACCACTGCAGTCTGGCATTCTGGCCCTAGAATGATATGGTCCAGGGGTTCTCAACGCCCCCTCCCAACAGGTCAGGTTTTCACGATATCCCTGCTTCAGCACAGGTGGCTCAATCAGTGGCCGCTGTGCTGAAGCTCGAATATTCTTGACCTGTTGTGGGGGGGGGGGGTCCTTGATGAGTGGAGCTGAGTATCCCTGGATTAGACCTTTGCTATGATCTGAGGGACAGGCAAAAAAAACTGTAGTCTTTATCCTAACTTTTTTTTTTTTTTACTTGAAATAAAAGATTGAATTAGGCTTGAAATGTGATTTTTCTTCTTAATTGAATGATTTTACAACCACAAAAATTTGGTTTGCAGAAGTCTGCACACCTGCAAATGTAATAATACAAACATTCCTGTCGAGTGCGATTTTAAAACCGGTTTTCTTATGGCTTTTTGCTGCATAATAAAAGAAACAGAAACATGGAATAACTTCTGTTTAATGTTTTATGAAACTGCACCATCAGTTCAAAGTAAGCTATATTTTTGAAAAAATAAATAATCACGCGTAAATATGCTGCATATTTAACTTATCAGCATTGTTGCACTTTCTCAATTATGTATGCCCTAAATTTGGATCAACATATTAAAGACTGGGATTTTTTTTTTAGAGAACAATAGTACTTTGGGTGGGGAAAAAAAGTGAAAATAAAAAAATGTAGGTACCTCAATATAAAGCCTGAAAATGCTGCATTGTATTCCTTTATTGGTCTTTATTTTTTCCTTGTAAGAATGTTTGCTTTTTCTTTTTATAGAATATTACAGTTTTTACTTATTGCTTTGTTGGAACCTGATATTTTTATTTAAATACAATATTGTAGTGTCCCCTTTTTTTGTGTTTTTTTTTGGTTATAGTATTCTACCTATATTTATATTGCACTGCCTCTGAGCTGTAATTTCACACTCTCATTGCCCAAGGGTTCTGCAAAGTACCATTGTGCTTCCCAGAATCCTCTGCCAATAAAGGGGGTTCACCATTTAACCGGATGCTGCATTGGAAAAAAGCAAGACTATATTCTCCAAGTCTTCTAATTCTTGTTCCTCATTGCCATTAATATGTCACTTTCTTTAGGCTGTGATGGTGTATGATGTGATGTCTTTGGAAAACCTGTTGATATTAATATTTATATTAATAATAAAACTGGGCAGATTCGCAGCGTGCACAAAGTTGCTCAGTAATAAGTCTCGAAATAATGCTGTTGATTGACGACAAAATGGAGTTTATATTGTCGAAAGTTTGTGGTGAGTCCCTTTTTCACCTGTTTGCTGCCAGACTGGTGTTTTAATGTATTGCTTTGAAATGTGTCGCAGGTTCTTCTGGCAGCAAACAGGTTATGTTTATTTGAAAGCTTTCTAGAGAAAATAGTTTGCACTATTTTGGCAATAAAATGATGTATCACTAACAGTTATTTCTCCTCCCCCCCCCCCTGTTTTTGGTTTCCTCATATTTTTATTATTTCATGTATGCTAATACTAAAGCTTTAGAATAGTCTGTTTTCACATAATGCATAAAATCTCCATGCTGTAAACTCCTGACAGACTGACGTGAATGGTATTCTATGAAGTTATTTTGTATGTTGTCAATTATTTTTTTGGTTCTTTTTTGCCTCTTAGTATGTCGATTTTTTTAAAATAAAGCAACATCTTTAAGAGTATGTGTGAAGTGTCGTTCTTTCTGGGAACCAACTGCTGGATATATTCAGGTGAAAACCCCAAGTCCAACACAGTGTCATGTTCAGTGAGGACCAATGGAAGGTCTGTTGTACAAAACCTTTTCAGGGTTGTTTCTTTAAATGGTTTGGAAAGCTCCCTTCAGTGTAACCTTTCAGTATTTTGGGAGATGCCAACTATCTTTCCCCCCCTCCCCCTTCTGCGAACTAAAAATGTTGCATTATGCAGCACTACAGCATGGCACATCTTATGTCAGCACTCAAGGGGTTAACGTCTTAATGTCTTTGAAGCGGGGTTCAAATAAACTTTATGTTGTTTTTAATTTGCGAGTGTGTTGCCGTAGTGTCTGAATAAGGGTACACCATATATACAAGGAGGCAAGTGTATTAGTTTCTCCTGTCAGAAGCAACTCTTAACCTTTACTATCCTGATGAGGCTTGCGTATCAGAAATCAGTAGATACCGAACTCTCACCAATACTGTCACATCAGCACACTAGAGGAATAATTTCAGGCTACATAGTGGCCACGTGACTCCAACCCATAGGTGCAAACACTACTTATGGGAAAATAATTTGAAGTAGTTTTTGACTTCCATAGTGAGTACTGAATCTATCTAATCAGATTTCTACTGCTAAGGTGTCATATCTGTGAGCATGGTATCCTGACGCATTAAATCTAGGGTCCACTCACACTTAGACACCCAAAAGGGGTATATAGGAATTGCAAGCATGGCAGAACTATCTATAGATGCACAACTTATCTACTCTCTAATGGATATCATCAGAGGAATTATATGGAAACTAGTATCCTTGTGAACAACTGGTTGAAATAAAACTTCAAAAACGACGATATACTGCCCCTTTATAACCAAACAGAGGCATTAAACCCCCTCCCAAGAGTATGAATATTAATTGACACCAATCAGGCACTGGCAACATTTTACTTATAGCTGAATTTTGTATATTCATTGCCGTTTAGTGTTTATTCACCCATCCTTTTAGTTGACCCTAATAAAATAATAAGTTTTATCTAATGCATACTACATACCTCCAGATAGGGGTACTTGATTGCTTACTTAATTTAGTGCTTTATTTTTCTCTTTGTTGTGTATATTCATAATCTTTCCCAGCTTTAGCATCGTACCCGTATCACACTTACGAATACAAGTTTGTCTGGCTGAGTAGGGGGTCATCATCCCCTTCCCCTCCTACCCCCCAGCTTGATCCCTTTTTTGATGGAAGCCAAGGTTCTCCCAGAAAGGCGCCATGCTCTGATGACATTGCGGCTTCCGGTTGGCCCAGGGGGAGGGAGTCTGAAATGGCAGCGAGTTTAATTTCCTGAATAGGAAGAGAAACACCGCCAGATAAAGTACATTTCCCAGGAACCTGGGCTTCAGACCTACGACCAGACAGATGTTTCCCCCCAGGAGAATCCATCAGCTCCAATTCTGGAAAAGAGTAAGAGGATCAGGAGAGCGAAGTTTTACTCCATGATGCTGACATGGGAGACACCTGGTTGCTAATATTTCAGAATTCTTATCTCAAACAGTTTATTTAGCAGGATTCACCCAACGAACCCACAGGATATCAAAACGTAGGGCGTTGCAGACTAAAATATGCATTATCTTTCACAGCCAGGGCAGTCCCATGTACAGCTCAACCCCCTTATAACGCTGTGCTTGGGGTCCAAAGAATCACATCGCCTTTTAGAAGCGGATCGCGTTAAGAAATAATGTACAATTGTATGCATTCTACAATAAAGTATTTAAGATACCAACAATCGTGTTGTAAAGTATTCATAAATACGAAAATTGGGAGCCACGCTTGCATCGTGTTATAAGCGGATCGCGTTATAACGGGTTGAGCTGTATATGTACTCTACATGCCCCCATTGTCCATGATAACCCGAGCATGTATCACTAGCCAAAATATGCATTTTTTGGGGGGGGTTTGCAAGTCAAACTGGCATTCAATGAACTGAACTAACGTTTTTCCGTTTCATATGGAGCAGGGAGAGAATAATATCTGATTATATTGGGTGCTTGCTTTTACCGCAAGGGTAATGATCACATGTATACACACAGCCACATGAAACATCAGATTAAACAGAGTAGGTGATGGAGTCCTGGCAAGTCCCAATGTATAGTGTTTACAGGTGTTTAAAAAAAATGAATACATTGTTTGCTGCCAGATGTGTGCGCAATAAATTGCATTGCAATGCGAGGCCTCTGGCTGCAGAAGGGTTAAAAATACATTTTCCGGAGACTTCCAGTGACGTCATCCGGCATGGTTGACTGCTGAGAGAGCTCCGGGGACCCTCTCTAACAAAAGCAATAATAGATCACTTTACCCCGAGTTTTTCTGCCTCTCCAGACCACCACCAGACGGAGGAAATAAGGGAGAATGCAGGCGCGAGTTAAAAAAACCGTCAACTCACGGAGTGGCGAAATATTTCCCCCCCTCACAAAAGAGCCCCGAGGCAAGGGCAGAGATGCAAGATGGTGCCGGACCACGCGGGTCCCCCGCCGAGGCGAACAGGCCCTAGCAGCCAAGGGGAGACCCAAACCCAGAGGACCCAATCTCACGATCCTACATGGAGGAACTAATGACGAATATGCACAATAAACTATATACTTCGTTGCAAAACGACCTAAAAGCGGTAGTCTCGGAGCTGAAGCGTGAAATCTCGGGCCTAGCAGACCGGACGGCCGAGATCGAGCTTAAGCAGGGAGAGGACCGTCAAAGACTGATGGAGGCAGAAGATGAAATCTTCCGGCTGGGAGTAGAGGTCGTGGGTCTCAAGGAGGAGATGGAAGACCATGAGAACCGGGACAGGAGGCATAACCTCCGAATCCGGAACGTTCCGGAGACGGTATTCCCAGACCTCCTGCGGCCCTATCTAACCAAACTAATCATCGCAGTCTGCGGAGAAACAGACCAAAGGGATATGGAAATCGAACGGGCACATATAGAGCCCTAGGGCCTAGGTCAGCAGACCCTAACAGACGCCGCGACATTATTGTCAGATTTCATAGCTATTCCACTAAAGAAAAAGTATTAAATGCCTGCCGAGCACTGAACTCTGTGGTCTTTCAAGATGAGGTCCTGCAAGTGTTCAGTGATCTTTCAAAAACCACAATAAATAAAAGAAAAGAGATCAAACCACTTACCTTATTCCTGCAAGAGAACGGAATCAAATACCGCTAGGGGTTTCCGTTTAAACTCATTGCCTCCAAAAACGGAAAGTTCCTGGCCCTGAGAAGACCGGAGGAAATGTCCACGTTCGCTAGAGCACTGGGCCTCTCCCCTCCGTCCTCGTGGTCGGAGGCCGAGCGTCCTGTAAGAGGCACCGAGGAGGAGGACAGATCAATCCGCTCCTCACAAAGAATAGCGACGCAGACTCAAAGCAGGAACAAGTGATTCAGCCAAGCCAAGCACCGCGCACCGGCGGATGGTATCCCCAGTTGGCTGTTGCCATATACCTGAGCCTCAATGCCGTGCAGAATCCCCCACGTGAGAGACGCGAGAAGGAGCCCCAGAGAGAACCCCTACATCACCGGGCCCAATCCACACCACATCGCCTGGACGGCCCATCACACACAGTTCTGCTTACCAGTCGCACACTGACCCCAGACAGCCGCCGAGAGAGGAGGCCGAGAGGGGATACCGCCTCCCCCCCCCCCCCTCCACTCTTTTCCTGCCGGTGAAGGACAAGGATCGCACACGGACACAGCCAACATAAAGAGATCCCTGCTGAGATGGAGAAGGCAACCCTGCCTCACCTCGCGGTCTGTATGGGGACTTATGGGTGTGGGAGGAGGGGGGCCTCAGGCCTAAATCAGCATACGGGCCCGTTATAATGACTCTTGCTCAGGGGAACCACCCCAGAGGGAGATCTAGCCCGCAAGGACATTGGTGCGAGAGCGGCTGCTCGGACTATACCCCCCAGTTAAGTTAGATAATCACGCATAAGGTTGTTGTTCCCTGGCCCTAAAAGGGATGTAAATTGGGCACCTTAGCCCTAGTAGTTAACTCCTCGTTTACCCCTTACCCCATGAGTAAAAGTTATTGACACAAGGGATCGCTCTCCATGCATATGGCCCAAATGGCACCCCCCTCCCCGACATCCCACCCCCCTCCCCCTCCCTGCACCCCCCAATCCAAGTCTCATAAAGTTGAAAATCACTCTGAAACACTGCCTTACCCTTCATAACGAGACTGGTAATACACTACGGGATCGCGACATATGAGTGTGAATAAATGTCTAAGAAAATGTACAAATGTTGCTCTCATTATGCTCCCACCGCCACCCCCACTTCTCTCCCCTCTCAAACGAGTTATGGGTCAAACGCTGAGGAAATATAACTGTTAATGTTCTGCTGTTAATTCTGTGATATATATTTGCCAATGTACATGCTTAAATTGACTTCTGTTTTACACGTTGCTCTCCCCCCACCCTTACCCCCCCTCCTCCTCTCCCCCCCCTTGCCCCCCTCCTCCTCTCCCCCCCCTTGCCCCCCTCCTCCTCTCCCCCGCTCCTTGCCCCCCCTCCTCCTCTCCCCCGCTCCTTGCCCCCCCTCCTCCTCTCCCTCCCTCCCCCCTTTCTCCTTCCCCTCTTCCCCCCCCTCCCCTTCCCCTCTTCCCCCCTCCCCCCGAGCTAGACGCTAACAACGGCAGGACCCATACAGCTAGGGAAGCTAAAATTGCGGAAGCTAAAATTGCGGGTGAAGGCACATTTAAAGCTGTCTCCCATTGCTGATGGAAGCGGCGTTGGTAGACAGCTCACTCCTAAGCCTAAACAATGGTAGTGGCCTGAACGAACCGCCCCTCCCCTCTTTCCCTTCCCCCCATCTCTCCTTCCCCCACTCTTCCCCCTTCCCCCTTCACTCCCTGCCTCCTCACCCCCCTCCCAAACCGAGGTCAACAGAGCTAAGACTTACACTGTTTGTGAAGCTGTAAGTTTGGGCAAATGCATATGAAAAGCTGTTCCCCATTGCTGCGGGAAAACTATGTTGATCGACAATCTCCCCCCCAAAACTGAACACTGGCGGATGCCTGAACGAACATCCCCCTCCCCCCCCCCCCCCCCCCTCAGCTCAAAGATACACGGGTTAAGACTAATATTGCTAAGGAAGCTGAAACTGATGATGAAAGTATACTTAAAGCTGTCTCCCATTGACTCTATTGTTCCCCATGCCTAAGACTAACTTTGCTAAGAAAGCTGAAACTGATGGTGAATGTATATTTAAAGCTGTCTCCTATTGACTCTGTCCCCCCATATGCTCCCACCTCCTCACTCTCCCCGCCCCCCCCTCTCCTCCCTCCCCTCCTCCCCCCCCTCTCCCCTCCCCCCCTCGCACCCTATGCTTTCCCCCCATGAATACCAACACGTCAACCCCCCCCCATCTCTGGAAGCACAACCACCCCTAGACAAAAGAACCAACCCTATATACAACCCAAGTGAAGAATTAGGCCCAGACCCTAATTAGGGCCTCGGTCGGTAAGCGACCATGTTATAAACCCTAGGGGGCTATCTCTTAAAGGGACCTGGCAGAACCGCACACCCTCTTCCCCTCCCCCCGCCCTTCCCCCACCCCCCCCCCCACCCCACCTGAAACATCACGAATGAGACCAGGAGGAACAAAAGGGAATCCAGATAACTGATGGGTCCCCACCTCTCTCTGACCTGTCGGCGGCCGAAACCGGACGTACTCCCCCCAGGGCCTTAAACCCTATCTACCGGTCCTTGGTTTAGACCGGTCCTGAACCCTTGAGACCCTGACAAGGTCTACTTTCTTTTCTCTTCTAGTCCTGCTGATACTGTCCCAGCAGGACCTCCTCCCCCCCTCCTCCCCCCTACCCCCCTGGGAGGCCAAACCAGAGTGCCAGGGCACTAAAGAATCCACTGATCCTAGAAACGGGAGTAGCACCCCCTAGAACCATACATCGGACCATCCCTAGTGGGAAGGGTAAGGTCCTAATACCTGAAGAGGGAACAAAAAATCATGGCTAAACAAGGCACAATCAAATTAGTATCCCTAAACGTAAAGGGATTACAGAACAATAGGAAAAGGAGGCTTGCCCTCCAAGAATTGAAAAAATCAAATGGTGACATTGTCTTCCTCCAGGAAACGCACTTTACATCTCAGGAACCGCCCAAAACGTATACCTTATGAGTTACTTCTCATCATTTAGTTGTAAAAAGAGGGGAGTCGCAATTCTGATCCGTCAGGGCACTCCATTTAATCTAACAAAAATAACAACTGACCCAGAGGGTAGATTCATTGTTGTGTATGGCTCACTATCAGGATCCGCGGTCGCCCTGATCAACCTCTATGCCCCCAATGAAAACCAGACAAACTTCTTAAAAAAAGTACTGGAAACAATTGACCCTGATTACTTGCCGTCTTTAATAATAGTAGGAGATTTAAATATGGCACTTAACCCGTCCGAAGACAAATCGTCCACTTTGGGACGCTCGCACTCAACCCAGGTCCTAAGACTGGGGAGAAAATTTAAAGATATTATGAAGGAATTTTCCTTAGTGGATATCTGGAGAGCACAACATCAGGGACAAAGGGATTACACCTTTTATTCGGCCCCTCACCAGACCTATTCACGTATCGACTACTTTCTTGCTACCAAGAATATTCTAGAAGCAGCAGCCAACTCTGACTTTGGGCCGATTACATGGTCCGACCACGCACCCATCCTTATGAACCTCTCGACTCCATTTGTAAAAACGACATCCTACAGCTGGAAATAGAATGACTCCCTACTCAACAATAAAGAAGTAGAAAAAGAGATTAAAATAGCTCTCAAGGATTACTTTAGACTGAACCTTGACACGGTCAAATCCGCAGCTATCCTGTGGGAGGCCCATAAGGCGACAATTCGAGGCAATCTCATTTCAATATAATCCCACAGGAAGAAAGTCAAATTAAAACTAATTAAATAGCTTACAGATAAAATTATAAAGCTTGAGCAGCAGCATAAATCAAATCCCTCGAGGAAAATTTATAAAATACTATCAGCAGCTAGAAGCGAACTGAGGGATATCCAATTGGAAAATGTAGAAAAAGCTCTCAAATGGACAGGTCAGAGGTATTATGACAAGGGGAATAAAGCCAACAGACTTCTTGCTAGCAAGTTAAGAGGCATACAAAAAAGAGCACAAATCACAGCGATCAAAAATAGGTCTGGTGAGATAATATACAATGAGAAAAAAATAGCAGACGAATTCACTAAATTCTATACTAAATTATATAACCTGAGAAATCACTCTGCTAACTCACATTCGGCTGATCAGGCGGCAATTGTAAATTATCTAGACGATTGTGATTTACCCTCTTTGACAGAGGAGGAAAATACCACCCTGAATGGGAAAATTACGCTAGAAGAATTGACAGAGGCAGTGAAGGCTTCTAAAGCATCCAAAGCGCCGGGCCCTGACGGCTTCACAAATATCTATTATAAAAGGTTCCTACCCATACTATCAACCCACCTGCTAGATCTCTTCAATTCCTTCATGGAAGGGAATCCTATCCCAGCGTCAATGTCCACAGCCAACTTGGCGATCATTCATAAAGATGGGGAAGACCCGACACAGTGCGGTAGCTATAGGCCTATATCTTTGCTGAACAACGACCTCAAATTGTACAGCAAGATACTTGCAAATAGATTAAACCCCATATTACTGAAACCGAGAGTATTGCCGCTCACCAAATATACATAGAATATATACATATAGATAGGGGGTGCATATGGGAAATAATGACATATATCGGAACAAGAAGGGGTTGGAGAGAAACCCCAAAAGAATTCCTATTTGCACTCCCCTATACTATTATACTATTATAGTATAGGGGAGTGCAAATAGGAATTCTTTTGGGGTTTCTCTCCAACCCCTTCTTGTTCCAATAAACCTCATATTACCCAGACTTATTCACCCGGACAAAGTTGGATTCGTCTCTGGTCGCCAGGCGGCAGACAATACACGCAAAATAATAAATATAATCGATCACGTCCATACAACCAACACGAAAGCGATGTTATTGAGCTTGGATGCAGAGAAGGCATTCGACAGAATTGACTGGCTATTTCTGGACAACACTTTAAAAAAAATCGGCTTTATGGATACCTACCTGACAGGGGTTAGGGCTCTTTACCAGAACCCGTCCGCCGCAGTCAGACTCTCAGGTGGAACATCCGAGAGATTCCAAATTAAAAACGGAACGAGACAGGGATGTCCCCTATCACCTCTTCTCTTCGCTCTCACGATTGTACCACTAGCGACCAAAATACGTAATAATGTGAATATACAGGGCATAGGAATAGGAGATACAGATTATAAAATATCTCTTTTTGCTGACGATATCATTCTAACTTTCCAAACTTCCCTTCCGAACCTTCAAAAGGAACTGACAGACTTTGGCAAGATATCCGGCTATAAAATAAACAGCGAAAAATCTGAAGCCCTAAATCTTAGCTTACCAGAGCTCAAAGTGAAACTTCTCAAACTGAATTTTAGCTATAGATGTTGCTCTTCATATATTAAATATTTAGGAGTGAATATATCAAGGCACTATCGAGCTCAATATCAAGATAACTACCCAGCCCTCTGGGAAGCAATCAAAAAAGATCTAGATCAGTGGGAAAGTTACCGGGTCTCATGGATTGGGAGAATGACATCCATTAAGATGAACATACTCCCCAGACTTTTATATTACTTTCAGACACTCCCGGTCCATGTACCTAGCACTGACCTAAAAAACATACAAAATAGACTGTTTCACTTCATTTGGCAGGGTAAAAGACCCAGAGTGGCCAGATCGGTTCTGTTGGCATCAAGGGGAAGAGGGGGTATGGCGGTCCCAGACATCCTTTATTACTACATAGCTGCGCAATTGAAACAAGCAGTTATGTGGAACACTGATCCGGCCCAATGTTGCTGGATTGAAATAGAGTCTCAGTACGCCAGAATGCCTTCTCTGCAGGTCTCTCTCTGGAGCCTAGACAGAGGAGACAGACAAGTCCATAACTTAAAACTAAAAGCGTCAATACTCACCTGGCAGATAAATACAAAAAAGACACAGCGCACAACGCTCATAGTGCATTAAAAAATATTATTCACATAAACAATAACAAGGGTGAGTATTGTGCGTACATCAATTGCATTAAAATCAAGCAGTTTCGGGATATGTTACCCAACGCCTCCTGGAACCGGATCAGGTGTCTTTACAGGGGTAAGGATGTTGTCCTCGGTGGTGCAGGGTCCTATTGTAGTAGTTGCACAGCCTCCGCTGGTCCTTGCTCCCCGGAGCACGAGTGGACCGGGAGCTGCTGATCCCTGCAGTACTTCAATGAGTCAGATCTGGGCATCAGCTGGGCGCTAGCATTCTCCTCCGCGTGGGGCGCTTCCGGTTTGGTGACGTCACCGCGGGGATTTCGGCGCCGTCAGGACACGATCGGATCGCGCAATAAAGTGCTGGTCAAGAGCTAGAACACTCGTCACGTTGTCTCATTTGTGAACTTCTGACTTTTGCTCTGACGTATTCTTACTGGTCTCATGTGGGGCTGATCCTCTCCGCGACCTCTTTCGTCCCTCGCTTCACTCCTCCTGACCAACCTCCCATGAATCGCTCCCTAGGGTCGTCTCAATCAGCGCTGCTCCCTTCCCCCGTTACCACACGAGAACGCTTCTCTGCTCTCGGGGTCACAAGCCGAGGTTTGGATCCTGCATGGAGCTACCAATGCCCTGTGTAATCAGGCCATTGCAAGGACCATTGCAAGGACCAGCGGAGGCTGTGCAACTACTACAATAGGACCCTGCACCACCGAGGACAACATCCATACCCCTGTAAAGACACCTGATCCGGTTCCAGGAGGCGTTGGGTAACATATCCCGAAACTGCTTGATTTTAATGCAATTGATGTACGCACAATACTCACCCTTGTTATTGTTTATGTGAATAATATTTTTTAATGCACTATGAGCGTTGTGCGCTGTGTCTTTTTTGTATTTATCTGTTAGCTCCAGGGGGTCCCTGAGCCCCCCCTTCATCACAGCTGCAGACGCTCCATTCTAGGATAAGTTGTTTATTTTATACACTTCACTTATTTCACTCCATAACGTCACGTTATATTAGCTGCGCACTGTTTATTTCCTTATTTTTCACTCACCTGGGAGGTCTGGACGAAATACAAGACCCGATTTGGGCTTTGCTCGCCCAATCCACAGCTCACGCCCATATCTAATAACCCCTAATTCCCCCCGGGCTGTAGATCCAAACTTTATGATCAGCTAAGAAAAGGAGGGGTTGGGGCGATTGCGGATCTTCTAAGCCTTGGAAGGCTTCTGAGCTACCAAGAACTACGTACCAAATATAAAATAAGTTTACTGGACACAGTCAAATATTTACAAATCCGACACTTTGTCCAAAAAATATGTCCAGCCCCAGAATTCCCCCCTCTCACCAAATTCGAGAGACTGTGCAAAGCTAACATTTACCAAAAGGGTCTCATCTCTGAAATATATTCCAAATTGGAAAATTCCGTGGCTGCCCAGGACCATGACTACATGCTCAAGTGGGGAGCAGCTTTGAACATCACAATAGAGAGAGATTTGGGATGAAATCTGGTCGGCAGCCTCGGGAACATCTATTTGCACAACAACCAAGGAGAACATCTATAAAATTCTCTATCACTGGTACCTAACTCCAGTGAGATTAAATCAAATCTACCCCCTGGCGTCGGATCCATGCTGGAGAGGCTGTGGTCATAGAGGGGACATGGCCCATATCTGGTGGTCATGTCCGGAAATGATAAAATATTGGGCTAAGGTCCAAAATCTGGTAAAAGAGGTCACCGACCTAGAGCTACCTATAGACCCACTGACCTTCCTGCTTGCAAGGCCAATTCCAGGAATTGACCATTCAACTAGGAAATTAATCTCCTTTATTCTCACTGCGGCTCGATGTGAAATAGCGGCTTCCTGGAAGAAACAAACCACCCCCTCTAAGAGGTCTATAAAAAAGAGGATCAGTGAAGTGATGCTCATGGAGAAATTGACGGCCATGCTCAGACAAAAGCTCTTCACATTTTATAAGATATGGGAGCCATGGATACTCCTCACGAGAAGAAGGATCCCCACAAACAGTGATCCAGAGAGCGAGTACAGCCCCTAGGACCCTGGAGCTTGACCTCAAAACAGTGACAGTTCTGGGAACTAGCCTCCCTGGGAGGATACACCGCCCCTCCCCCCCTCCTTTCTTTCCTTCCCCCTTGTCCTCCCTATCGCAGGAACTCATTCTCATTGACAGCTAAGGCTATCTCTTTTTCTCCCCCCAAAAAAGAAAAATGTTCTGTATTAGGCTGTGAAATATGTATGATGAACACGTATTGTATTGCTGCCTAATAAAACTATTTGAAAAAAAATACATTTTCCAGGGAAGTAAACGTTGAAATCATCAAGAGTTGATCCATTAAACGTCACTGACAGTAACCGCTGCTTTTAAATGCGGCTGTACATTTCGAATAAAGAACAAGGGATCATTTTTTTTTTTTTAAATGGATTTAAAAGAGATAAATGGGACAAAAGTCGTGAAAAAAATGTATTGAAACATCTAAAAATGATCAGGCGAATATCTGCAAAACTCCTTTGGTGTATCAGAAATCACGTGTGCATCCTGAGGCAGAATATATATATTTATTTCATACATAGACAGATAGAAGTGGTAAATGTTATTACTCAAAATAACAGGTTTAATAAGGTCTGCATTATCTAATTAACCATTATTTTCAATAGCACAACTGCTACATAACGCTTCAACAGGAGGGGTAATGTCTGCTGCAAGTGTGTATTTAAACACGCACAACCCATAGTGTGAATCTGTACAGATTTATATGGTTATTCAGATAATGCGTACTTACAAAATTAAAATTCAAGCCGTGCTGATATGCATTCAAAGCTGACCTGTTGTGGCCCTTGAGGACTGGAGTTGAGTCCCAGCTGTATTGTATGCAGTAAAGCTCAAACCGAGGCGGTTTCGGCAGGAGGCATTGAATACAAAGGCCTGCGCTTGTCGTTGGAATCCTGTATTCATATTGCAATAATGCACACACCACATGTCCCCGTGCCATACTGCATCTCATTTCACATGAACCAGCGATTTGAGGACCGAATAAATAAACGTTGAGAGAAAAAGGATTCCCGACCCTGTAGATCACGGTTCTGCAACTCCAGTCCTTAAGGGCCACCAACAGGCCAGGATGTAAAGATATCCCTGCTTCAGCACAGGTGGCTCAACGTCTGATTGAGCCACTTGTGCTGAAGCAAGGATATCCTGAAAACCAGGCCTGTTGGTGGCCATCGAGGACTGGACTTGCAGACCCCTCTGCTGAAGATTGTACAGTCAAAATGGATTGTAGGAGGACGGTTGGGAGGGGGTCATTTGACAAAGGACATAAACAAATGTAACAGGTTTCCCCTCCCCCCCCAATCGCAGATAGGGTCCCCTAGGGAAATACTACTCTGGTTACACATGGCTATAGTGTGGTGCACCTGCTGGCTTACAGGACTCCTGAGTCTTCCGCTTGATGGTATTATGGGGAATAACATCAGGACTGGCTTATGAGGTAATGCTGAGTTATACTCACTCATGGTACAGCGCCTCCATCTCTTCCAGACCCCCAGCGTAGCAGGGAGGAGTCTCTGCAAGATAACCTCTATGTGCACCTTCCTCCCAAGTGACTCCACACACAGGACAGAAGCGATATCTTTCTTTCGCATCCTTTATTAAGAGCAGACATGGGCAGCCGCCCATCATAGTGGCTGGTCGTCTAGCCACTCATTCTCAGGTTGCCAACCCAAAGGAAGTCCCTGACCTTACACTCCCAGGCAAGGGCCCTGAAAGCAGGTCTAGCTCTTCCCATACTCCCTAACGAAGTAAGAGGTATAGTCTTCCACACCACTCCCTAGAGGGAGGGCCACAAACACTGCCAGAGCCCTGACAGGTTGCTGGACAGACTCACCTCACTCAGATCGTGAGGCACACACACTAAATTCAGGAAGTGCTGCATATTATATAGATTCAGTAGGCACCACCCCTGTGTCACTGTAAGTGGACACAGAGCCTGATGTCACTTCCTTCACTAATAATACACAGCACATGAGGTGAGGGCAAACCCCATGATTACTCCTGGCAAACCTGCCCTTTAACAGGGATTATTGCACAGGAGGAGAAAGACACATAAACCCCAAAATTACACAGGGCTACACAAATGAGAGTTTTTATACAGGTCTGGAAGATAAGAGGAGTGATTGGGGTTTGAGGGTCAAGGCTTTGCAAAGGTAGAGAGCAGCGAGTCAGGAGGGTTTCAAGTGTTCAATAGCGATTAGTATCCCGCTGCACTCAAAAACTCTGCGACTAAAGTCAGATAGACATTTAAAGTCTTCTTAATGTTGCAGACATCAAATGTTACTAATCACTATTTGAAGTCAATGGAGCTATTTTTGCTGGGATTCTCGCTTAACTGCTAGAGCGCCAACCACCATTTTGAAAGGAGTGGAGCACGCCTGCCATCTTTGGAACCGTAAAAGTTTAAAGCGTGACTGAGCAACAATATTTGTAGGGAGAAGACAGCGCTAAGCAGAGTGCTAGCAGGATCTCTCTGTGGGGGTACCCCAGGGCTCTGTCCTGGGACCTCTTCTCTTTTCTCTGTACACACTCTCTCTAGGTGACCTAATAACATCTTTTGGGTTTAATTATCATCTCTATGCTGACGACACACAAATATACTTTTCAACACCCGACCTTACACCTGCTGTACAAACCAAAGTTTCTGAATGTCTCTCTGCTATATCATCCTGGATGGCCCTCCAACGCCTTAAACTCAACATGGCTAAAACAGAGCTCCTCATACTTCCTCCCAAACCTGGCCCTACTACCTCCTTCCACATTACTGTTGGAACTACAATCATTCACCCAGTAGACCAAGCACGCTGCCTAGGGGTCACACTCGACTCCTCTCTCACATTCGCCCCTCACATTCAAAACATTTCTAAAACTTGTCGCTTTTTCCTCCGCAATATAACAAAGATACGCCCTTTCCACTGTTGCTCGACTGCTAAAACTCTGACTCAGGCCCTCATTCTCTCCCATCTTGATTACTGTAACCTCCTGCTGTCCGGCCTTCCTGCCTCTTACCTGTCTCCCCTACAATCTATCCTAAACGCTGCTGCCAGAATCACTCTTCTATTTCCTAGATCTGTCTCAGCATCTCCCCTCCTGAAATCCCTCTCCTGGCTTCCAATCAAATCCCGCATCGCACACTCCATTCTTCTCCTCACTTTTAACGCTTTACACTCTTCTGCCCCTCCTTACACCTCAGTCCTAATTTCTCGTTATGCACCATCCAGACTCTTGCTTTCTTCTCAAGGATGCCTTCTTTCTACCCCTTTTGTATCTAAAGCCCTCTCCCGCCTTAAACCTTTTTCACTGACTGCTCCACACCTCTGGAATGCCCTTCCCCTCAGTACCCGACTAGCACCCTCTCTATCCACCTTTAAGACCCACCTTAAGACACACTTGCTTAAAGAAGCATATGAATAGCACTGTGGATATTCTGAACACGATACATAAAGCTTGGCCCCCTGCAGGCGCACTTACCAGAACTCCCTCCTACTGTCTCTGTACGTTCTACCTACCTACCAATTAGACTGTAAGCTCCTCGGGGCAGGGACTCCTCTTCCTTAATGTTACTTTTATGTCTAAAGCACTTATTCCCATCATGTGTTATTTATATTATCTGTTATTTATTTGATTACCACATGTATTACTAATGTGAAGCGCTATGTACATTAATGGCGCTATATAAATAAAGACATACAATACAATACAATACAGGAACACAGGCTGGAGTGTGAAACCATCATGTGCTAGGGAGGATTTCAGCTCCATGTCCTTTGAATGTAGCTAAAATATCCCAGAGTAGGTTTAAGGGGAACATGGCTTCCCACCCAAGGGTCACAGTGAGCGATCAGCATAAATATAAGGCAGGACTGAGGCATGTAGGGCTTTGCAGAAGAAAAGGGGAATTTTTGTCGGGGTGTGAGCAGACGCTGAGGGAGGCGGCGGCGGCAGAACTGTACAGCTTCGTTCAAACGTCAGTAGCCAGGTATCTGACTACTAAACTTCTCTGCCTAACACGTAAGTACTGGTACCAGCTCAGGCAGTGTTAGGGTTAATCTCTGCCCTTGCTGCAATAAACAACTCCCTAGTAGTGAAGGGGGGTGGGCCCCAAGGTCGAGGTACTGCCCATAATAGGGGCGTCGAATTGGGACCCTCCCCTGGTAACAAAAAGGGTCTGCAACTCCAAATGTAGGTTCTCTCTCTGTCTCTCTCACTCCTCAGTGAGAGAGGTGTGTTCTATCCTTCCTCCTCCTAGTCTATCCTGAACCAGGGACCAGGTGTCAGGCCTTCCCTACCACAGGGGAGTGGAAGCTGCTACCCCATGCTCCTCCAGGGAGTGTGGGAGACAAGGAGAGACTCTTGGGGCCTCAGGCTCCAGGAGTTGGCTCCAGGGACACAGAGAAGAAAGTATGCTGTATGATGTCAGTGTGCTATGCTGATGTACGCTGTACAGAATACGGACCACCGTTATGCTTAAGGCTGGGTCCCCAGTACATTCTGCAGCGCACGCTTCAGTGTGTGCTGCATGCATAAGTACCGCCCCTCAATCTGGCCGGGCCCACCACATACCTTGCGTGCAATTTCCCCCTGCTGTGCACAACAGATTTTCCAGCAGACAACAAAATTGTGTTTAGACCTAGCGACAGAGTCACGTGTGTTCGGGAGTACCAATCATATTGCAGATTTCCATAGCCAATCAGAGCGCAGGGTTTAGTAGCCAATCAGAGCGCAGACTCTTCTGCTTTTTTTTTCTGTTAAGCATCTGCCACGCCCCCTTGACTTCATTCAGGGTGAGACCGCAGATCGCGGTTTCCACACGTGGACGCGCAGCCACCCCGCCGGGCGCGCGTGCTTCAGTGGAGACTGGGACCGAAGCCTTACTCCTGCCTGAGGCTGCAGTCTTTCAGGGGGAGGGAAAGAGGTTTTCTGGCAGGGGCTGCACCTATCTCTGATAGGCCCTGTTGGAATGGAGGGGCTGCACCAAGATGAGAGCTACAGATCCAAAAGCCAGTCCTGTCTATCCCCACTAACACCGGCGGACGCTCAGTATCCTGTAAGCAGCACTACACCGGTAACCAGAACCGGATCTCCCCTAGGGTGGGGGAAAAGAGGTTACACATCTGTAGCGCACTTTCCCCCACCCCCTGGGAGATATGGCGGCTACTGTGTGTGTGGTGCGTTACCTGTGGCTCACAGGAGGCCTGAACTTCCGCTTCTGGGAGCCTGGGGTGTACCTGATTGTAATGCAAAGATTCTTGATTCAGCCAATAACTTGCACACTCTGAGTCAGTAAACAGTTTTAGGCCTGGGACATAGCAGGTTCAGCCGCGCTGAGCCGCGCTCCTGCTCTGCCTCGCCTGCTCAAAATGGAGCTTTTTCCTGTCCTGGCAGGCGAGGCAGTGAGCGCGCTCTGGGGGCGGGGCAGAGGCGGAGCGGAGGCGTGTCAGGAGGCGGAGCGGGAGGCGGGGCTAGTCCCTCGCTCCGATTTGATGTGAGCGATCACATGACCGCTCACATCGCTTCCCCGAACGGCAAATTTGAAACTTGCCTGTCTCTGCAAAGTTTCTGAGCCTCCGCACGCATCAGCACGCATGCGGAAGTGGAAACTATAGCCGCGCCGATGACAGATGCAGGGGGTTAGTGTATCTGCTTAGCGTGGCTCAGCCCGGCTCAGCGAGGCTGAAGCTACTATGTCCCAGGCCTTAGAGATGTAATCAAAAAGGGATTTTACTTAGCTTCGGTTATGTTCTCAGTTACAGCTTGCACAACTTAACATCATACAACAGGAAAAACGATCCAAAAACCCGGGGAAACCCCAATCAGTCTCATCTGATCCCGAGAGAGCAAGGGGAGTTCTGGCCAGGACACCTGCACGGTCCTTAGAGAAGCTTCTGGCCCTATCCCCAGCCTAGGCTCTTATTTATAGTATTTTGTGTTAGGCTTCCTCCAATCAGTGCTAAGTGGTGTAGCAAAATGCCTACTTAAACACTTCCTTTGCAGTAACCAGCTCTATATATGGTAAACATGCGACAGAGAGAACTCTGCTAACTCAAAGCACATGTCATGGCACACTTAAGCTGATGAGTGGTCAAACATGTGACAAGAGAGAGAGTTCTGCTAACTCAAAGCACGTTATGGCATACTTCAGCTAATAAGTGGTACTTCCCAATACACTGATCCGTCTGGTGATAGCACCTCCACCTGCGTGGGATCCTAACAGTTTTGGATAACCCCGTGCAGGACACTATGTAAGTAATACACACTAGTATGGTATACCAAGTTTACTGAACGCGTAAGAGTAATAATGATAAGTAACAGAACCACTCAGGCCTTGCAGAGCCGTACCCCCACACTGTGTCCACACCCGGTGGGGTTTACCCCAAAGTACTGAGGTGCACCTGGACACCCAACCACCCTGGTGTCCATGGAGTCAACCACTCAAAAGTGTGTGTGACAGGGCTGCCCACACCCGTGTGTTACTGTTGGTGCACTTGTAGAATGGTGGTATACCTGCCGGGTGCTTCAACACCCGGTAGCGGCAACTGAAGATAAGGGATCATCTGATTCAGCGACGTTGTCCGCGATGGCGTCTGCCTCCACGTGGGGTGGTATCCTGTTGAAGTGTCCCACCGTGAAGATAGTCTCTGTGCTTTTTGGTGGTGGTCTGGTCCCAGACCAAATGCCACAACCGCTGCGCGGTGTTCTGCTGTGCCCCTGACACTAATGATGCTAAGCGGGGCAGTGTCCCTGCCTAAGGGCCTGTCCCTGTAGCAGCCACAAGCTATATGGGATGTGAGGGCAAGCTGGGGCCTAACAGAGGGTCTCTGGCCTAGTGCAGGGGCCTACTGACACCCTGCGCCTACACCCTTAACCTCCGATGTCCCAGCTCCGACTGGCGTGCTCCTAGCGCGCGCAAAGTATCAATATCAGGGAGCAGGGGAATCTGGCCGTGCGATTGGCTCTGCTTACCACCTGACTCATAGCCCCTGGGCATTATGGGGCTTGTAGTTCCACTGCTGTGCTATTTCCCTAATAGCCGCTGCTTGCGCTTGCACTGCACATGCACGAAGAGTCCCAAGATGGCCACCGCAACTAATGGTTTCACTTGCGCATGCGCAAAGTATTCTGCGCATGCGCGGCATATATAACATGGCGGCAACCTGCAAAGGGAGCCGCCGGCGATCCGGTCGCCTCTCCAGCGCCTACCACAACTACCCTGCACTCGCCGAGCACACCCTGCACCTCCGCAGCCACAACAGGAGGTAGGGAACCAAGGGGGACCTGTCTACACGTCTAAATCATCAAAAATTGTGGTTTAAAAAAGTAGTACAAGGACAGAAAGCTGAGCGTTGGCAAATATAAAGGCTACAAGAATATAAAGCAAAATGCTGCCGCTCTACGGCATCCTCCCCCTAAATAGAATTAGTATAATTCTGAGTTTGATTATAACAGCATGGTTTTGGTTTACTGTTCTTACACACGTTATTGTACCTTTTGGTCTTCTATTTTATGTCGAGAGAGTTGGCAATGCCACCTCTCCTGTCGAAAACAGGTGGGGGGGGGGGGTGATTAAAGGAGCATTTCCTTTATATATATATATACATAACACAAAACCCCAGCAAGCTATTTTTGGAAACCCCTGAGCCCCCACAAAATATATATATGTATGTATATAAGTGTCAAAAAGGAGAGCTATTGAGCGTGGCATATGTATACAACAGACGACAGAGAAGCCCAATGCTACATCCAACATGACAAAAATATGTAATTTTGTCATGTTGGATGTAGCATTGGGCTTCTCTGTCGTCTGTTATATATATATTTTACCAGAAAGTAATACATTGCGAGTTACCTTTCGTTTTCAAGTATGTCCTTGGCACATATATGTCGCCCTCTTTCCCCCTAGTGTAAAGAGTCTACTTGTGCTGGAATTACCAGTTGGCTCATGGAGATCCTAAGCCTCCGCCACGGGGAGCCCGGGGTGATATAACGACACAATAACGGTGCAGTGCGAGGTATCCCAGCGTAGTGGGAGGAGCCCCTCACAGGAACCTCAATACTTATACACCCACACAGTATATATACTGTATATAAAAGCTTTACTTAAGAGCATGCATGTTAACGATAATGCGCATAACAACACTACTGGTTACAGATACCCTTTTAACCTCACAGGGCCTTTCCCACCACCGTGTCACGCCCACACTGTGTCCACCGTATCTGACGGGGCCCTCGGGCACCCAACCACCTTCGTGTCCACAAGTATACAACTCCCCCCACCCCTATATGTTGTCAGCGCTGCCACTATGGTGTGTGTACTTGGTTGGTGCACTTTAAGGATATAGGTACCCGCCGGGTGCTCCAGCACCCGGGCGCACTGATTAGACAACAGGGAGGATCTGCCGATCCAGCGATGTCATCCGCGACGAGTCCGGGTGGTATCCCGCTGGAGTGTCCCACACGAAGACAGTCTCCACTCTTTGCAGGGTGATCTGGTCCCTGACCACAATTGTCAGGGCCGCGCAGTGTGCAGCTGTGTCCCTGACTTATCAAATAGCTAATGGGGCAGGGTCCTTACCTAAGGGCCTGTCCCTGTAGCAGCCACAATCTTATTGCATGAGTCAGGGCCCGTGCTGGGGCCTTGTGGGAATCTGACCTAGTGCAGAGGGTCACAGACTCCTGCACATACCTCCTACCCTGTCCTTGTCCCAGCACCGACTGCCTCCCGGTCCCAGCGCGCGAAATGTATCTAATAGCTGTGCAGGGGGAAGCTGCAGCCCTATTGGCTGGCTCGAGACATGTGGTATGTCTCCCTGGGCATTCTGGGGCTGTAGTCCCCTGCGGAGCTGTTCTCCTATTGGACAGATACAGAGTGTGTGTATATATGTATGTGTGTGTTTAAACTTTTTCTTTCCAGCTACTACTGAAATTAGGGGGTCACCCTATAATGGGGCAAATACGGTATATATATGTCCCCCCTAATTTCAGCTCCGGGGACCCCCTGCTTCCAGAGATACTTACCTGTGTAAGTCATATGGGTAATTCCTGTATGTTTAAAGGTCCTGCAGCGTGGCCAAAAAGATGCCATGCTGGTTGACATTGCGGCTTACTATTGGCCCGCGTGACACTGGACCTTTAGACCCCAATATTGAGTGTCCAGCCAGGGCTGCTACCGGCATGACCTACGGAGGTAAGTATCGCGGGAAGCTGTGGTCCCCGGAGCTGAAATGAACGCGGTTCGATTTACCACCTAATAGAAAGAAACAAAAACAACCATAGGTGGAAATGCACTGTGACGGTAAGGGGGTAACCAGGCTATACAATAAAGGTTAAGCCCTCTGATTACCCCTGGAAGCTCCATAAGCCATGGACCAGGGAAAATACATGTGGAAAATACAGTGACCCCTGCTTATTTCATGTTCCCTTAGCCCTAGACCTGTGCGATTTCTTGTGTGTCAGTTTTAGGTGGGATATTTGGGTAAGATTGCAATTATTTTGTTTGCAGGAGTTCGGGGACCAGAGTTACCAGTAGTACCTTCATTTTACCTGCGAGCAGGCATGATTGGCCGGTATGTGAGTGGAATTACACCGGGGCTGCCCCATGGCCCCCAGACACCTGGTTTTCGAGCCTCGATATCTCAATCCTATATCCCGTACAGTCATGAGTCTCCCTAAGGTTCTCCATGTATTAAAATATGTTTTATGCGTTTGATTATACATTTATTATAAAGCTCTATGCAGTCCGCCAGGGCATCTGCTTAAGGTGCCAGCAAGTCTGCATAGAGTCCGTAGTTCAAAGAAGAGACAGGATGTTGAGAGGTGTCGGGGTTCTAAGTTGACGGGGCAGGGCGGAGTACTGCGTCCGAAGAACAGAGACCCCCTGCGGGGAGGACCCTCTGGTCTGCCAGACTTAGTGGAGCCTGTCCAGTAGGTGGCAATGAGTTGACCATGGGAAGCGGAAAAATGTCAGCGCGTTTTCCCATTGGTCGATTCATATGTCCCACCCACGGGGCATTCCGAGCCGGCTTAACACGCCTCCTCCTCTGACGTCAGCCCAGAAACGAGCCCCTGTTTCTATTGGCTGGCGGGGAGGAATTCCCACGCTCTGATTGGTCGCTCCTCCTTCCTCCATGTTGAACATAGCTCAGCGGAGGATATGTAAGGAGAAGACACTGTAAGAGAACCAGACGATTTTGTGGCTTGAGTCGATGACGCTAGGGCGGGCTGTTCAAAGTTGCTCTGTCCCAAATAACAGAGGAACCGGCTTCGTTTTGAAGCTAGGATAGTCTGCCCTGCAGAGACTAAGTCAGATGCGAGGACCAAGTTCTCATCTGAAAACGTAGCGGTAGCGGTCATGGTCAGTAGTTCCTGCCGAAAACAGTTCCAGGACTATCGGGACTAGGTCCCGGTCAGGAGTTTCTGTTGAATCTCGGTCTGGGTGTCCTGCATCTAGGAAAGGCTAAATCTCATATCCCATAAATGTGTGTGAGGATTGGACCTTGGATCTGCCCCTGTGATCCGTTGGGTGACGCCCCTTGCACGTGCACCACGCACAAGCGGCGCAGTACTCCCAAGCTCCAACCCCGCGCTGCGTCCCGTGACGCAGCGCGGGGTTGTTCCTGTCTCCACTACACACCCACGTCGTATTACCAGGGTCCCGTCCTGTTTGTGGTGAGCACTCGTTACAGTATGCTCAGCCCCACAAACATGGATCCCGATGAGGTGGGTCGAGTTTTGCACTCTGACATGTTTAACCAAATGGAGAAACAGCATGACCAGGATAGTTGGCGAATGGAGCTACTCCAACAGACAGTTCAAGCGATGACTGACCGGGCTAAAAGTGCTCTTGTGGACCCTGTCCCCTCAGCAGTGTCTGCTCCCACAACCGTTCCTATGAACGGAGCCTCCGAACCCCGACTCCCTACACCCAACCGCTATGGCGGCGCACCTCTTGGTTGTCGCGGGTTTGTTAACCAGTGTTCTATTCAGTTTGAATTGATGTCATCACGTTTTCTATCCCAGCGATCTAAGGTGATCTACATCGTGTACCTGCTAGTTTATGACGCCTTGGCGTGGGCTTCACCCATCTGGGAACAAAGGCCAGACCTCACGTGCGAAATAGGCCGCTTCACCAAGGAGTTCCGCAGAGTATTCGACACACTCAGATGCAAGGTAACCGTTGCCTCATCTCTCTTCTATATTTCCCAAGGCAGTCGTCCCGTGACCCGGTACGCACTCGAATTTCAGACCATAGCGCTGAGACCGACTGGAATGATGAGGCATTGGCGGCAGCATTCTGGCAAGGCCTGTCCGAGAACCTTAAGGATGAACTTGCTGCACAGGAACGCCCCACGGAACAAGAGGAGCTCATCAGCCTATGCTTCCGATTGTATCAGAGATTACAGGAAAGAGGGGCCGAGAGTAATCGACGCAAGCATGGTATGCAGTCTCCCCGCAGCCACTACACAGAGGTTCTTAACACCCCTCTTCCGGATCTGGAAGTACCCATGCAGCTCGGAGGCAACAAGCTATCGCCCGGTGAGAAACAACGCAGACGTAATGCTGGACTCTGCCTTTATTGCGGTAATGTTGGACACCAGGTAATTGCTTGACCCCAGAAGTCGGGAAACGCCAAGTCCCCAGCGAGAGCCGGGAGGATCACACTGGGAACATTATCTACTTCTCCTCCCAAGATGCCAACCAGGCTTTTGATACCCATCACCCTAACTGGTGACACCTTCAAGGCCACCAGTCGGGCCTTTCTGGACTCTGAGTCAGGTGGGAATTTCATGGACCAGTGGTTCACGGAGAAAAATAAAATTCCTTTGGAACGTAAAAGTCACCCAGTAGAGCTAGAGGCTATTCACGGTCGACCTTCATGTCTCTCCAAACTATCCCCTTTTGTCACGGGAGTATAGGAGTGCTCACCACAAACCGGTTTGGACCGCGAGGCCGAGGTGGGGATACAAGTAAACCACCGCCCTAGAACCGCGTGAGCGTGTCCGGTAAGCAGAGAATTTATGGATAGCCTGGGTCGGGGTAGGAGAGTGTCGGATCGTAGCGGTACTTGCCGGGATCAGGGTTGGAGAGGTCAAAAGTAGTCGTAATCCAATGCCAGAGGTCGAGGAGAGGAGAAGGTAGAAGTCCAATAAGTGAGCCAGGGTTTTAGGGTGCCAGAAGTCAGGAATACGGATACAGAGCAGGATCTATAACAAGGAGACAGGAACAGACTGTGAAGTAGCTTGTAGCAAGCACAACCAAAGACTGACTATGCTCAGCAATCAGCTCTGGGCTGGTAGCACTATATACCGAGAGGGACCAATGGGAACTACCAGCAGTGAGGTCAGACGTAGGTAGAGCACTGATAGGCTGAAGTTGGATGCAGGACAGGTGTGAGAGAAACAAGATCATTGGCGGCAGTGGAGGTGGCCATACATGCGAGCGCGCGCGCGCAACATCCGTGGAGGCGGAGGAGGCAGAAGTATGCCGTGGAGGTAAGCCGCAGGTGTCGGTGTGCGCGGGGGTCTGCCCCGGCGGCGCGCACGTCTGAGAGGAGGAAGAGAGGAGGCGATGAGAGGGCAGATGCCGGGCACCCCAGCGCCGGAGAAGACAAGCGCCGGAGCTCAGGAGCGGGATGCCGCAGGAGGTAGGAGACACGGCGTCCTTACACCTTTCAATTGCAGACAGGAGAAGTTCACACCGAAAGGATCTGTTTTGATGTCATTCATTCTCCTACCGTCGACGTCATCCTGGGACTCCCATGGCTTCAACTGCATAACTCTCGGATCGACTGGACAGAAGAGCAGCATTTTCAATGGAGTTCTTACTGCTTACAGAACTGCTCTGTACCGTCCAACGGCCAAAGCGAAGTTTCAGTACCTGAACAGGTAACTTTTCATCTGCCCAAAAATTACTTGGAATTTCAGGACATGTTCAACAAGGCTCAATCCGAGGAGCTGCCACCCCATCGGTCTTTCGAGTGTCCCATCAACCTTTTACCTAGTTCAGTGCCTCTGCGAGGATGTCCTTATCCATTGTCACATCCAGAGACCAAGGCCATGAAGGACTACATCCAAGAGAACCTGCAAAGGGGCTTCATCCGGAAGTCCTCGCCGTACAACGGTTTTTAGGCTTTGCAAATTATTACCGAAGGTTCATACAGAACTTTTCATCCGTAGTAGCGCCCATTACGGCGTTGACACAGAAATGAGCTGATGACCCGGCGCTTTGGCCTCCTGCAGTCCTTCAAGCATTCGAGAAGCTAAAAACTGCCTTTGTATCAGCCCCCGTGCTCGTGCATCCCATTCCAGGACTACCCATAATGCTCGAAGTGGACTCTTCAGATGTTGGGGCCAAGGCAATATTGTCCCAAAGTAAGACTCCACAAGCCAAACTACACCCATGTGCGTTCTTTAAAAAAAATTCTCGCCTGGGGTTTCCTGTGATGTCATCAGGAATGGTGGTGTAGGAGAGTGTGACGGGAGCTTTATGACAGGCTATTAATAATACACCAAAATATATATATATCTGGGTTGAACTGGTACGAGACTTAGATATGATAAAATATAATTTATTCCTTGATAAAGGTGAACACACGAGATATACAAATAACAGGCAAAATATGAACACTCACTTAAAATGGAATGATGAAACAGTCACATCTGGACTGGCAGTTCATACAGCAATCTTCATAATCATCAAGGCACGAAAAACATGAAAGACCTCTGGCATGAAGGACAATAGCCATAGGCTGAGCCTGGTTCTTATACAATTATTTCCCATTGAACACAACCTAAACCCAGCCCCTCTCATAAATCAGCGGTGAAGTTGACAGTTTTCCTCAGAGTAAAACTCCTCCCACCCAAGGACGTTTAAAAACTGCTTTTCCCTATCTAAATAACTTCATAACTTCAGTTCAGTAATACTGGCACGCGAGACATATTAATACATTCCGTCACGCATGACGCTCCCAACGAGACTAAATATTACAGTGTAATATTAAAATTAAGAGAGATATTAATATCTGTCTCTTCGAACCGGCTAAACCTCAGGTGTCTGTATTCGTTAGTTGGGGCTTGGTCCCAAGAATACACATATGTAACTCTTAGCATGTTCAGCCGAGGACATATCATAATATTCTTATATTTAATAAGGTCACTCATTCTGATCTCTCCTTGGGTAACCGCACCCCTGGCCCCAATCAATAAATCTCTTTGAAGCAGATTTTGGCTTCCATTGAAGTGTGAAGTATCACACTTAAAAAACATTCAGTTTCTTGGTTCCTGCCTCCAACATAAACAATTAGGGCAGTTACCTTTTGGTCACTGGTGCTATGTTTCACACCCAATGCCCCAGACCTCCTGGCCTAGCTGTCTCCCAGCAATATTCCCTTGGCCTGCAAATTAGGTATTAACATACTGTGCACCAAAAACCCCATCTGTACTTTTTCACACCCAACTTCAATCAAGCCCTTTGAAGCCCAGATATTTCTGAAAAGATACCACGCATCCTAATGTATTTTCCTAAACGTCAGCTCATTAACCCCTTAAGCCCCAGTGTGTGTGGTGCAGACACTGGCCCAGAAACAATACATTTTTACAGTGGAATAAGCATTTGGATATTGAAGCGAGGTAAAAACACATTACTGGACCTCAGTCCAGTTAACCCCTTGCTTCCCAGGTGAGGGTAGAGGGTGGCCAATTGGGGTGTAACCCCTTTAATCCCGGGCCAAATCCTCCCCATCGTCACAGAGAGGAGCTCTGTGGACCCACCGGCTAAAACTTAATAAATAACGCTCCCAAACCCGAAATTCACGGCTCAAAAACATACCCCCAGTACGTGGAGAGACCGGAGCATGTCCAAACACACAAAGAAGCCCGCAGCACCGGCGGTGTCACGGTTCTTCTCCCCGACAAAGAAGAGCCCAGCAAACCAAGATGGCAGCGGACCACGAGGTTCACAAGAGCCGCAAGCAGCTCTAAATAAGGGTACGAAAGCCCATGAAACTCCTGAAATGGAGATAGAGGAACTGATCACCCGATCCTACCTGGAGAGCCTATTCTCCACCATGCATGTCAAAATCCAAACATCCCTGCAGGCAGAAATCAAAACAGCAGTAGCGCAGATTAAACAGGAGATGTCTGGCCTAACAGAAAGGACAACGAATCTGGAAGGTGGACTGGAGGAGTCCCTGGCAAGACAAACAGCAGCCGAGGAAGAAATCATCCGGCTAGGAGAGGAGATCTCCCGTCTCAAAGACCAAGAAAATAGGAACAGGCGCCAGAATCTGCGCATAAGAAATGTACCGGAGACAGTCTTACCTGGCCAGCTTCGTCCCTATCTTGCGGAGCTGTTCACATCGCTCTGCGGCCCGCTAGAAGACAGGGACCTAGAGATGGATAGGGCCCACCGGGCGCTAGCTCCCAGATCAGAAGATCCCAACCGGCGACGCGATGTAATCGTAAGATTACACAGCTATACAGTAAAGGAGAAGATCATCACCGCCTGCAGAGGGAAAGCCATTACCTTTCCAAAACGAAACTCTCCAAATTTTCAACGACCTATCACGGATAACAGTCGACCGAAGGAGAGAAATGAAGCCCTTGACCTCATTCCTCCGGGAAAAGGAGGTGAAGTACCGCTGGGGCTTTCCGTTCAAGCTTACAGTAAGCCATGGCGGCAAATTCCTGACCATCCGCCGCCTTGAGGACAAGGCCCATTCGTGAAAGCCCTGGGCCTGCCCCCGCCGCTTTCCTGGACAACGGAGCAACTGCAAGACCCACCACAACGGGAGGAGGCGGAACCACGCAGCACCCGTCCCGCGAGGAGAACGGCGGCGCCAAAGCAGTCTAAGAACAGATGAGCAGCACTGTAGTACACAGCGCAGACGGCAGCACATGACGGCTCAAGAACCAGTTGCACAGCTCCAGAATCCGACCCCTGACGATCACAATTGAAGTTACAATAACTTCTGCCTCTGACCGGATGGCAATTGAAGAGTGCCGTGGTCCGGCTGGGTTTGAGGGGGTTGGCGGGGGGGATTTGTGGGTGGGATAGGAGGGGATCGCGATACCCCGACAACAGCACTGCGATCTACTAACTGTAAGTAGCCTAATTTCACCTGTTTAAGGCCCGGGTACAGAACTTTGGACCCCAGGCCCGGTTCGCACGACTATTGCTACCCCCTCCCCCCCGGCCTAGGCCATGCTAGTTACATGAGAAAAGAGGAAACTGGCGCACAGTCCAATGAAGTGGGTCCCAGGATAACAAAAATAAATGTTTATTGATGTGAAAACATCCAACAAACGGAGGAGAGCAACCTCCTACGCGTTTCGAACAGTAGTTCTTTGACAAAGAACTACTGTTCGAAACGCATAGGAGGTTGCTCTCCTCCGTTTGTTGGATGTTTTCACATCAATAAACATTTATTTTTGTTATCCTGGGACCCACTTCATTGGACTGTGCGCCAGTTTCCTCTTTTCTCTACAGCTATCCATATCAACTTGGCTGCACGTCTACCAGGAATCCAAAGGACCAGTGCAATATGTAAGTACTTTTAACACTTTGAGGGGGACCATCCCCATTGGAGGTATTATGGGGGTTTATTGCTTGCCCCTACCTCAGGGATCTTTTGGCCCCACAGAGGATGTTATGTCTTATTAGCCTGAGTTCCTTTCTCCATTATTTGTGTGATCAAACACTGGAGCGCAGTTGTCACTACAAATTTTACATAGTTACATGAGAGACTGCCTAACGAGCCCTGCACAAGACAGGAGACCCAAATGACTTCGATAATGGAAGCAGCGGCAGTGACATTATTACAGTAACTGGCAGTCTAGACATAGGACCGAAGGTCGCCCGATTAGCATGCCACATGGATCTAGTGTTAAGCCGTCCCTATGCCCCAGTTGAGTTATGTAAAAAAAAAAAACCTGTTCCGCAGTTGATGAATGTTGAAGTTGAGAAAAGTTCTGTGTTATAATATAATGTACTCCCTTTTCTCCCCCCCCTTCTTTCCCCCCCCTCCCCCTTTCTCTCCCCCCTTCTCTCCCCCCCTTCTCTCCCGCCCTCCCCCCTTCTCTCCCCCCCTCCCCCTTCTCTCCCCCCCTCCCCCTTCTCTCCCCCCTCCCCCCTTCTCCCCCCTTCTCTCTCCCCCCTTCTCTCCCCCCCTCCATACCCCCCCTCACCCATTAAAGCCCATAAGCCCGCCCTTCCGCCGCAGAAGATATGGCCGCACGGCCCCATACTAATAATGCTGCCTGCAGTAATAAAACGCGTTGTCAAACCCTCTGAGGAAGGCACACGGCGGGCCACATAGATCAAATAGAAATGCCACAAGGATCCTCGTATATTAAGTTCACTAAATGTTACCCCTATGTTATATGCTATGGTTGTAAGGTTAGTCAGGAAGGCTCCTATGCTAAGAGCCACATCCCTCCCCCCCCCCTTCCCTCTTAAACTAAGGTAGAGTTTACACTAAGCAAGTACAAGCGTCCGCACTTTCCCTGCACGCCCATACCTGAACCATTGGATTCCCCCCCATTGGGCCTTATGCCCAAATGCTGGTATCCAATCCCGGCCGTACGCATTGGAGGTCCCTAGCTGACCTTGTCCCACTTTACCTCTTGCTGCTGACCCTGTCCCAGCAGCCTATACCGCCCCCTCTCAACCTTCCCTGCCCCCCTTCCGCCCAACACCCATACTCAACCAGCACCGTCAAGAAACATTAAAAAGGTTCTTTGAACCAACGTACCAGGATCCCCCCGGTGGGAAGGGCGAGATCCCGATGGACACTAAACTCTCTCGCCCAAATGGCTAGTCAGTCTGCAATTAAAATTGTATCACTAAACGTAAAGTGCCTGAATAATAATAGAAAAAGGAGATTAGCGCTCCAAGAGCTGAAAAAGTCCAAAGGAGATATCATCTTCCTCCAAGAGACGCACTTTACATCCCAAGAGCTGCCCAAATTGATTAGCAATGTATTCCTGTAACGCTGTGCTCACCACGGACAAGGAGGGACCCCGAAACTGAGGTGAGATGGGTAACAACTGCACCAACAGCTACGGGGACACGCCTGGAAAGTGGAAAATAGGCGTCTGGAACCGTCTGGGAGTATAAGATAGAGTAAGATACTCGCCAGACGAGAAGGGAGGTTCCAGAAGATAGTTGGTACCGAGAGCCTGGGGGCCAGAGCTGGGAGGTAGGTCGGAATCTGCAAGCCGAGGTAAAGGGGTTCGTGGGAGTCCAGGAAGTCAGGGTGCAGGCCAAGGGTCGAAGTCCAGAGCGGGTCCACAGCCAAGCCGGTTCGGTACACAAGGGATCACTAGAAAAGACAAAGAGACAAGGAACTGAGGCAGGCATGACCGTGGGTAACACAGGTCACACAAAGCTATGCTCAGCCAAAGAAGAAATGGCTGAGCAAGGTATAAATAGGAAGAAGAACCAATAGGAAGAGGGGGAGGGACGAGGGAGCGGCCCCAGGGAAGATAGGGATTGGTGGGGACAAGATTGCCACAGCTGTGCTGGATGCGAGGCTTGTGGGCGGTGCACGCGCATCAGGCGTGTGCGCCGCACGGGAGAGGAACGCGCGGCCTCAGCTGGGGGCGGGAACTACTCCTGTGGGAGGACGTAACAGTCCTGGTTCGTGCGCTCGCATGCGCGCTTTCATCAACCACCGCGGGGAATGAAGTGGAAGGAGGTGCACGCGGCCTGAGCAGCAGACGGGAGTTCATCCCGCGAGAGGGCAGAAGAGTCCCTGTGTGTGCGCGCGCATGCGCGCGTCCTGAGGCAACCGCGGGAACCAGAGAGGCAGGAGAAGGGTCCCGCTCGCGGCGGTGAGTCTGTGGGGCCGGGAGCGCCGGGTGTGTTGCGGCAAGGGAGGAACCCTCTTTAGGAGAGGTGTTACCTGAAGTCTTACAGTACCCCCCCTTTGAGGAGCGGCCTCAGGACGACTCCAATATGGCTTTTGGGGGAATCTAGAGTGAAAGAGTCTCAGCAGTCTGGGAGCATGAATTTGATGGTAGGGTACCCAAGATCTTTCCTCTGGGCCAAAGCCCCTCCAGTGAACCAGGTACTGCACCGAACCCCTCGTCCTCCTGGAATCCAGAATAGACTGAATCTCAAATTCCTCCTGCCCCCGAACTATGACTGGTTTAGGGTCAATCTGTGTCCTGTGGAACCGCGGACTCTGGAACACAGGTTTCAGCAGTGACACGTGGAAGATGGAGGGTATCTTCACGGATGGAGGAAGTTCCAGACGAGATGCCACAGGATTGATCCGTTCCACTACAGAGAATGGGCCCAAGTACCTGGGAGCCAGCTTGTGGCTTGGAGTCTTCAGTCTAATGTTCTTGGAGGAAAGCCAGACCTTATCCCCTGGCTTGAAGACTGGTGCCTGATGGCGGTGAAGATCTGCCTGTGCCTTTTGTCTGTGGGTTGCCTTTCTCAAAGCCTCTTGAATCTTTTTCCAGGATTCCTGAAGATCCTTGATTCGGTCATCAGCCGCTGGAACCCCGGAAGGAACTGAGGTGATGGGCAGCTGACCTGGGTGAAAACCATAATTAATGTAAAAAGGGGATTTCAGCGTGGAGCTGTTTTTTAGAGAATTATGGGAGAACTCTGCCCACGGAAGTAAATCTACCCAATTATCCTGGCTGTCCGCGATGAAGCATCGGAGGTATTGCTCCAGCGTCTGGTTTGTTCTCTCGGTTTGCCCATTAGTTTGGGGATGATACCCGGAAGAAAAATGGAGGGTGATATCCATCCTGCGAGCGAAGGCCCGCCAAAATTTTGAGACAAATTGTGTACCTCGATCGGATACGATGGAGAGAGGAACTCCGTGAATGCGGAATATCTCCCTAACAAAAATGTCTGCCAAAGTGGTGGAATTGGGTAGGCCTTTGAGAGGAACGAAATGAGCCTGTTTGGAAAAACGATCCACGACAACCAAAATGGTGTTTATCCCTTTAGAGGTTGGAAGTTCTACCACAAAGTCCATGGACAGATGACTCCATGGGTGTTCTGGTATAGGGAGGGGTTGTAGAAGGCCGTACGGCTTTTTACGAGCGGTTTTAACCTGGGCGCAAATTGGACATATTTTTACGTACTTCGAAATGTCCTGCAACATGGTTGGCCACCAAAAGGTACGACCAATGAAGTCCGAAGTCCTATCAATGCCTTGATGACCGGCTGACCTAGAAGAATGACCCCACTCAAGAATCTTCTTAAGGAAGCGTGGAGCTGCATACAGACGGCCGACCGGCACCTTAAGGCCCCTTGGGAGGTTAGATTGTGCTGCCATGACCTGATCCGGGATATCGAAAGAGTTGGCCGAAATTATATATTTAGAGGGTAAGATTGTTTCGGAGATAACTTCGGAACTGTCCTCAGACAGGAATTGATGTGAAAGTGCATCTGCCTTTTGATTCTTTGAGCCAGGAATGTAAGATATGAGATAATTAAATCTCGAAAAGAAAAGAGACCATCGAGCCTGACGTGCCCCAAGGCGACGTGCACTCTCAATGTAAAGCAAATTTTTTATGATCAGTAAAGATTGAAATGGGGGTCTCCGTTCCCTCCAGAAGATGTCCCCATTCCTGAAGGGCGAGTTTATTAGCCAGGAGCTCTCTGTTTCCGACGTCATAGTTCCGTTCTGCCGAAGAATTTTTTTTTGAAAAGAACCCACAGGGATGAAGTTTGGCCTGTGGGGACTGTCTCTGAGAGAGAATGGCGCCAGCAACGACGTCGGATACGTCTACCTCTAGGGTAAAGGGGAGCCCGGGATCAGGGTGACGCAAAATAGGAGCAGAAGCAAAAGATTTTTTGAGGGAGTCGAAAGCTTGGAGAGCTACAGGAGACCAGACTGCTGTGTTAGCTCCCTGTTTGGTGAGGGCAGTAATGGGGGCCACGATAGAAGAAAAATGATTGATGAATTTACGATAGTTATTCGCAAATCCCAAGAATCGCTGTATGGCTTTCAGGGAAGTGGGTTGTGGCCATTCTAAGACAGCTTTGAGTTTCACTGGGTCCATAGAGAAGCCAGTGCTAGAAATGATGTATCCAAGAAAGGGAATGGAAGAAAGATGAAAAGAACATTTCTCTAGCTTAGCGTAGAGATGGTTCTCCCGAAGGCGGGACTGGACTAATTTGGTGTGCTGAATGTGGTCACAGAGAGATTTAGAAAAGATAAGGATATCGTCAAGGTATACGATAACGAAGCTGTCGAGAAGATCGCGGAAGATCTCATTGACAAACTCCTGGAAGACCGCCGGGGATTGCACAAGCCGAAAGGCATAACTAAGTATTCGTAATGCCCATCCCGGGTGTTAAAGGCGGTCTTCCACTCGTCGCCCTGACGGATGCGGACAAGGTTATAGGCTCCGCGGAGATCAAGTTTGGAAAAAATTGTTGCCCCCTGTAGGCGATCGAAGAGTTCGGAAATGAGTGGCAGGGGATAACGGTTCTTGATCGTAATCTTATTAAGACCTCTGTATTCAATACAGGGACGCAAGGAGCCATCCTTTTTCTTAACAAAAAAAAATCCAGCTCCAGCTGGCGATGAAGAATTACGAATGAACCCCTTCTTCAAGTTATCCTGGATATACTCGGCCATGGCCTTGGTCTCGGGTATGGATAGGGGGTAAGAATGGCTCTTGGCTAGCGCAGCACCGGGTAGAAGGTCAATAGGACAGTCAAAGACTCTATGGGGGGGGGTAACACTTCAGAACGCACCTTATCAAAAACGTCCACCAGGTCCCAGTAGACTGTTGGGAGAGAAGTTTTGGACTCCGCGGATAAATCCACTCCGGCTAACATCTGTTTGGGGGGAAGACAGGTCTTGAGGCATTGGGGGCTCCAACGTATGGGTTCTTTATTAACCCAATCCAGTTGTGGGTTGTGCAGTTGCAACCAGGGGAGTCCCAGAATCACATCTACCAATGGAGTATGGATTACGTCCAAGATAATATTCTCTTGGTGACCGTCCTCTGTGGAGAGGGATAGAGAGCAAGTCTCCAGAGAAATAAAAGCTGGTTGGAGTGGATGCCCGTCTATGGCCTCCAGACCAACTGGAACAGCTTTAGATCGGAAGGGAATCTTATTCCTATAGGCAAAACTCTGATCAATAAAGTTTCCCTGAGACCCGGAATCTATGAATGCGGAGGCAGGGATCAGGGAATTATTCCAGGCCAGAGATATAGGCAGCATTATTCTGGTGGGAAGTTTTTTAGGAGAAGAAAGAGAGGAAGAGATTACACCCAACGAGACCCTCTCATACCTTATTGGATTTTGGCGTTTCCCGGACACAGAAGACAGCTTGCCAGAAGATGACCGGAATGACCGCAATAATGGCAAAGCCCACCATCTCGTCGGCGCTGTCTCTCAGACGCGGATAGCCAATGACCTCCGAGCTGCATAGGTTCGGGCTCATCCATGGGTTGGGAAACGTAAGGGACGAGGTTGCGGCTGGTAGACCGAGGGGAAGTGGTGCGAGGAAGAGCACGTTCAAGTCTTCTTTCTCGTAAACGCTGGTCCACGCGGATGCAGACTGCAATGAGCTCCTCCAATCTGGTGGGTCTCTCCATGGTGGCCAGCTGGTCCTTAATGGCGTCAGACAGACCTTGCCAAAAAGCTGTGGAGAGTGAGCTATCATTCCAGGAGGTCTCCGCCGCGATGGTCCAGAAGTCCAAAGCATACTCGGCGACAGGACGAGTACCCTGGGAAATATGAAAAAGAGAGGAATCCGCCGTAATCTGGTGACCAGGTGTATTAAATACTTTCCTGAATTCCTGAAGTGAGGGTAATCATGCGTCATGGCAGGATCCCGCTCCCAGATGGGGGATGCCCAGGCTAGGGCCTTTCCGTTCAAAAGGGATATAATATAAGCCACCCTTGAGCGTGCGGTAGGAAAGCGCGATGGGGATAATTCAAATTGAATCTCGCACTGATTAAAAAACCCTCTGCACTCGTGGGGGTCCCCTGCATAGCTTTTGGGGGCTGGAAGACGAGGATCTACAGCCACGGAGGAACCCGGAGAGGGAAATGCCGCAGCTGCCATGGCAGAGGGGCCTGGAGTATGCTGCAATGAGGAGAGTCTTGAGAGCTCCAGCGTCATGGCGGCAAGCTGCGCCTCTAGCTGGAGAAGTCACTGCATGGGGCTTGGTTGCTCCACCTCTTCGGGGTCCATGTCTGTGGGGCTGAGCATAATGTAATAACGCTGTGCTCACCACAGACAAGGAGGGACCCCGAAACTGAAGTGAGATGGGTAACAACTGCACCCACAGCTACGGGGACACGCCTGGAAAGTGGAAAATAGGCGTCTGGAACTGTCTGGGAGTATAAGATAGAGTAAGATACTCGCCAGACGAGAAGGGAGGTTCCAGAAGATATTTGGTACCGAGAGCCTGGGGGCCAGAGCCTGGAGGTAGGTCGGAATCTGCAAGCCGAGGTAAAGGGGTTCGGGGAGTCCAGGATGTCAGGGTGCAGGCCAAGGGTCGAAGTCCAGAGCGGGTCCACAGCCAAGCCGGTTCAGTACACAAGGGATCACTAGAAAAGACAAAGAGACAAGGAACGGAGGCAGGCACGACCATGGGTAACACAGGTCACACAAAGCTATGCTCAGCCAAAGAAGAAATGGCTGAGCAAGGTATAAATAGGAAGAAGAACCAATAGGGAGAGGGGTAGTGACGAGGGAGCGGCCCCAGGGAAGATAGGGATTGGTGGGGACAAGATTGCCACAGCTGTGCTGGATGCGAGACTTGTGGGCGGTGCACGTGCATCAGGCGTGTGCGCAACACGGGAGAGGAACATGCGGCCTCAGCTGGGGGCGGGAACTACTCCTGTGGGAAGACGTAACAGTCCTGGTTCGTGCGCGCGCATGCGCGCTTTCATCCACCACCGCGGGGGGTGAAGTGGAAGGAGGTGCGCGCGGCCTGAGCAGGGGACGGGAGTTCATCCCGCGAGAGGGCAGAGGAGTCCCTGTGTGGGTGTGCGGCCTTAGCAGGGGACGGGAGTTCATCCCGCGAGAGGGCAGAGGAGTCCTTGTGTGTGCGCGCGCATGTGCGCATCCTGAGCCAACCGCGGGAACCAGAGAGGCAGGAGAAGGGTCCCGCTCATGGCGGTGAGTCTGTGGGGCCGGGGAGCGCCGAGTGTGTTGCGGCAAGGGAGGAACCCTCTTTAGGAGAGGTGTTCCCCGAAGTCTTACAATTCCCTAAGGGTTTCTTCTCGTCATTTAACAGTAAAAAGCGGGGAGTAGCGATCCTGCTCCGACAAAGAACCCCATTCAATATCACCAAAACCACTTCAGACCCAGAGGGTAGATTTCTAATGGTATATGGCTCACTGGCTGGCTCGCCGGTCGCTCTGATCAACATCTACGCGCCAAATGATAATCAAATGGAATTCCTGAAAGCAGTGTTAGAAAAGGTTGACCCTACTATCTATCTTCGTTGATTGTGGGCAGAGATTTTAATATGGCCATAAACTCTGCGGAGGACAGAACCTCAGGCCAACACAGAGCTCCACCTCAGAGGATGGAGAAACACTTTAAAACGATCACCAAGGAATATTCCTTAATGGACATCTGGAGAATCCAACACCAGGGCCAAAAAGATTACACATTCTATTCCGCACCCCACCAGTCATACTCTCGTATAGACTATTTTTTTGCTACCAAAAACATCCTGGAAGCCTGCACAAATTCGGACTTAGGCGCCATTACATGGTCAGATCACGCCCCCATTACATTAACCCTCTCCACCCCATTTCACAAATTAACCGCCTACACTTGGAAACTGAACGACTCCCTACTGAACCACCCGGAGGTAGAAAAAGAAATTAAAAAGGCTCTTAGGGAGTACTTCGCTCTCAACTGGGGCACAGTAGACTCTCCGGCGGTTCTGTGGGAAGCCCATAAGGCAGCAATTAGGGGAACCTTTATTTCCATTGCATCCCACAGAAAGAAGGCCAAGGTGAAATTAATAACAGATTTGACAACTAAAATAATAAAGCTGGAACAACAGCATAAATCCAACCCATCGAAAAAGATTTATAAAACCTTGACCACAGCCAGGAATGAGTTAAAACAAGCCCAAATGGAAGAAGTAGAAAAAGCCCTTACATGGACTAGTCAGAAATACTATGACAAGGGCAATAAGGCCGACAGACTTTTGGCGAGCAAACTAAGAAGTATACAGAAGCGCTCCCAGATCACAGCGATAAAAAATAAATCGGGAGAAATAATCTATAATGAACAGAAAATAGCGGAGGAATTTACCGCATTTTATACTAAACTTTATAACCTCAAGGCTCAGGGTGGGAATACAGGGATACCGGCCACTGAGCCTATTAGTAATTACCTATCCGATTGCCTCCTACCAACATTGACAGAGGAGGAGAATCAAATGCTTAACGCAAAAATTACCCAAAAAGAGCTGGCGGACGCAATAAAAACATTAAAAATCTCAAAAGCCCCTGGCCCCGGCGGCTTCTCCAATGTTTATTACAAAAGATTCTCCCCGATCCTATCTAAAAACCTACTCAGCTTATTCAATTCATTCATGGAGGGCAGCCCAATCCCCCCATCAATGACCCAGGCCAATCTCGCCATCATCCACAAAGAGGGTAGGGACCCACTGCTCTGTGGGAGCTACCGGCCAATCTCCCTACTAAATAACGATCTTAAGCTATACAGCAAAATCCTGGCAAATAGACTGAATCCCATCCTACCGAGATTAATTCACAACGACCAGGTGGGGTTTGTCTCTGGCAGACAAGCCTCAGACAACACCCGCAAAATTATAAACATAGTTGATCATGCCCACCTCACAGCTACCAAAGCGGTTCTGTTAAGCCTGGACGCAGAGAAGGCGTTCAATAGAATTGATTGACTATTTCTTGACAAAACAATGCAGAAATTCGGCTTCAAAGACGCGTATCTAGCGGGAGTCCGAGCGCTGTACTGCAGCCCGTCTGCAGTGGTGAAACTCCCGGGGGCTCCAGCAAAAAAATTCGAAATTACAAATGGAACGAGACAGGGATGCCCTTTGTCCCCCCTCCTCTTCGCCCTAACGATCGAACCACTAGCGTCTAAAATACGAGACAATATAAATATACAGGGGGTACCAATTGGCGGAATAAACTATAAAGTCTCACTGTTCGCAGACGATATCATATTAACATTAACGCAGCCCCAGATCTCCCTTCCCAACTTACACAAAGAATTAACGGAATTTGGCAAAACATCAGGATACAAAATTAACAGGGATAAGTCAGAAGCCCTCAACTTAAATTTATCAGAACCAGAGATGCGGACATTGAAATCAAACTTTAATTATAAGTGGAGCCCTACATACATCAAATACCTGGGAGTACATGTATCGAGGAACTATTGCTCCCTATACCAAAATAATTATCCCAACCTATTTAGGAAAATTATAAAAGATCTGGATAAATGGGAAAAATACCAGATCTCATGGATCGGGAGGATGATCTCAGTTAAAATGAATATACTCCCCAGATTACTATATTATTTCCAGACGCTCCCGATCCATGTCCCTGGTTCTGAATTAAAAACTATCCAAAATAAAATCTTCCAATTTATTTGGAACGGAAGGAGACCCAGGGTAGCTAGGTCGGTTCTTATGGCGTCTAGGACAAAAGGAGGATTGGGGGTCCCAGACATTAATAGATATTACCCAAGCAGCCCAATTAAAACAGGCGGTCATGTGGAACTCGGACCCAGACAAGCTATGTTGGCTAGCAATTGAATCTCATTATTCCAGAACGCCTTCTCTACCAGCTTTTCTCTGGAGCGATGACAGGGGAAATGACATGGCGCCCAAATTTGAGCTGGGGGCAATGAAACGTACTTGTGACATATTAGGTGCAAAAACTAAAACTAAATTCCTACTCTCGTCCCCCTGCTCCCAGCGCACTCCAATATTTAACAACTCTCAATTCCCACCAGGGTGTGAAACCCGACAATTTGACCTATTTAAAACAATGGGATCAGAGCGATCGCGGACCTGCTGAGCGATGGACAGTTTCTGAGTCTCCAAGAACTGCGAACCAAATTAAAATTACCCCACCTGGATACATTTAAGTTTCTCCAAATTCGACACTTTCTACAAAAAATGTCCCCATTATTGAAATTCCCCCCTCTCACAAAATTTGAGAAACTCTGTCGTGAAGTACATCAAAAAGGTCTAATAACACAAATATATGCCGGCATGGAGAATCCGGCGAACTCTACCGCACACGACTATATGCTTAAATGGGAAGCGGAATTGGACATAGTTATTGACAGAGAGGACTGGGAGGAAATATGGGACGCGGCCTCAGGAACTTCCATATGTACCACAGTAAAGGAAAACATCTATAAAATAATGTATCATTGGTATCTTACCCCAGTGAGGTTAAAACAAATCTACCCTCTGGCCTCAGATCTATGCTGGAGAGGCTGTGGACATAGAGGGGACATGGCCCATATCTGGTGGTCATGTCCAGAAATTCAGAAATACTGGCTTACGGTACAAAATTTGATAAAAGAGGTCACAGGCCTCATAATTCCTATAGATCCACTGACCTTCCTACTGGGCAGACTGATAGAGGACATCGATCGCCCAGTATGGAAATTAATCTCCTTTATCCTAACAGCAGCAAGATGTTCAGTCGCATACTCTTGGAAGAAGATAACGCCCCGAACTAAACAGCTAATGAAAAAAAGAGTCAACGAAGTTATGAGTATGGAAAAACTCACAGCCTTCTTGAAACATTCAACTGAAGGTTTCTATAAAATCTGGGAACCCTGGTTAACCCATTAATCCGAATCAAATCAGGATATAACCCCAGACAGTTCTGAACCACAGTAGCGCCGTGAAGGATGGGTGCCGGGACCCGACCGGACAGGGAGAGGGTGGAATGACTCCCTCACTCTCCCTCCTTCCCCCCTCCCCTCTCCTCTTTCTTTTTCCACACCCCAGGGACCATGACGTGGCCTTTGGGGATCTTTCCTTTCTTTCTCTCCCCCCCACATGAACAAGGAAAATACAACCGTATTAGGCCAATACTGATAATGTAAAACCAATGTCTGTAAAGATGATTATGCCTAATAAAAAACATTTGAAAAAAAATAAAAAATTCTCGCCTGCCGAACAGAATTACGCCGTGGGCAATCATGAACAGTTGACCATCAAAATGGCCTTGAAGGAATGGAGGCACTTACTCGAAGGTACTGGTTACTATTATGACAGTGTATTGTGAATTAAGTGAACTCAGGCACAAAACAACTTAAAAGTGATAAATACAAAATTAGAAGATATAGTGAATTTAATCAAAAATATAAATTAATCATAAACATGATATTAATAATATAATAATATGTGCTAATTAATAACCCAGCTCAAACCCTCTGGTGGGACCTGTTTCACGGGTTCCAAGGCGTAAGATATATTTCGAACAATCCAGGAGGAGCATATAAGGGATAAAGGAAAAGAGAGAATACACAATTTAATTAAATTTTATGTATAAAAGATATAAAAGATATTGTAAGTGCGCACTTTTATATCTTTTATACATAAAATTTATTTATCAGACTGATCGCGCTATGTAGTGTTCTCTTATCTCTCCTATATACATCTACATATTGCTGAGTGTGCCCTTGAGGGAGATCCAGACTGCATTGATTCCATACGGGTAGCAGCCCAAATTGCAAACTGCTCACTATCCATCTGAATCTTGTGAGTAGGCTGAACACTCGAGCCAAGATTACAGCATAAGCCAGATTTCTGCATTCCATACATCTGCACTTAAATTGTGTATTCTCTCTTTTCCTTTATCCCTTATATGCTCCTCCTGGATTGTTCGAAATATATACTATTATGACAGATCATAATAATCTGTTCTACATCGAAGGCGCTCGATGCTTGGGGTCGCGACAAGCTCGATGGTCCCTTTTCTTCTCTCGCTTCAATTTCATTATTTCCTATCTACCAGGTTCCAAAAATTTAAAGGCAGGCGCCCTCTCCCGTTAATTTCTAGTAGAACACAAGGCTGAGGACTGACAGGAGACAATACTTCCCCCATCATGCCTCATCTCTGCTAACACATTTGACTCTATGGAGGACATCGCGAGAGGTCAGTGTGATATTCCGGAGGGTCTCGGAGTTCCAGAGGGACGTCGCTGCACCGCACCAGCCTATCGTCGAAAGGTATATGGAATGGGGTCATTCATCTAAAAGCTCCGGTCATCGAGGTTCAAGGAAAACTGTTGATCTTCTGGAACAGATCTTTTGGTGGCCAGGGATGCGTAAAGACATTAAGGCATTTGTCACTGCATGTTCTAATTGTGCCCAAAACAAGACTCCCTGTATCAGGCCATCAGGGTTGCTGCAGCCTCTCCCTATTCCGGACCTCCCATGGTCTCATCTTTCCATGGATTTCATCGTTGAACTACCTGTAGCCAAAGGAAGGAATACCATTCTGGTTGTGGTCGACCATTGTTCCAAGCAGGCCCATTTCATCCCCCTCAAGGGCCTACCCAATTCTCTCAAACTATTTTAAATATTTATCTAGGAAGTAATTCGTCTTCATGGGGTCCCCCAAGTTATTGTGTCAGATCGAGGCTCCCAATTTATCTCTAAATTTTGGCGGGCCTTTTGCAAACTTGGAATTTCTCTTCACTTTTCTTCTGGCTATCACCCTCAGTCTAATGGTCAGATGGAGCGGACGAATCAAACTCCAGAACAGTTCATCCGTTCCTTCCTTTCTGAAACCCAGGACAACTCAGTAGATCTCTTGCCATGGGCCGAATTCTCTCATAACAATCTACGTAATGAGTTGACTCAGGACTCACCATTCTTTTCCAAATTCGGCTTCCATCCTTCAGCGCTTCCTACCGCGGGACCTGGATCCAGGACACAATATGGTGCTAAGCTTTAGCATGCTTTTCCTCCCATCCGTATTAAATATTTAGATGATTGGGATTAAAGGAGCATATGCTCTTCAAAATAATATTTTTTTCTCCATGGGTGGGAAACAGCTTTCATTTCAGCTGCGGGGAGCCCCTGCTATCTGAGATACTTACCTCCATAGTGGGTGCCGGTAGCGGTTCTCGCGTTATACAGGCCAATAGGAAGCCGCAAGGGATGATGTCACGGCTTCCTATTGGCCTGCGTGACGCGTAAGGTTGCCAGGCGGCTTATCCAAAAATACTGGACCCAATCGTGAAAGGTGCGACACCATCGAGACACACACACACAACTCTCACCACTCCATGCTGTTTCCTCCTCTCCTTTGCCCCACCCCCAGGCTCTTGACAGCTCCCCCGGATTTGATGCATTACCCAGCAGCAGCCACTCAGGATGGAGGAAGCTGCCCAGCGCCCTAGCAAGAGCCCTGCTCTCCCCCTGCTCAGGGAAATCCTGCGGCCCCCCGATCCAGTCAGGTCACTATGTCCAGCGGGGTAATACCAGACACATACATGTCCAGAGAGGCAATAACATACACATACATGTCCAGTATTACCTCTAATTTGTTACATGACAGTGTCCAAATACAGCACAGTCCGGTTTAAAGCTGAAGTTCAAGCTGCCGTTTAAAATATATATATATATTGTTCCCATGCAATATGTGCATCAATACAATCTGCACACTGACAAGTGATTAGCTAAGCTGCAGATCGATCCGTTCTGCTGTAATCGATCGCTTGTTCAGGGTTATTTAATTCAGTTCTTGCAGAGTATTGTGGGCAATGTAGTTCCTAGAATTTGATTGACTAGGCAGTTACTAGATACAAATGGTTCACTGCTAGAGAGAGGGCGGGGCTCAAGACCCAGAGCCTCACATAAGGGGAAGGGGGAAGGGGAGGGGGCTGTCACTTTAGAAATACTTCCTACATTAGAAACATTAAAAATGTCTTTAAAACATTTATTTATTTTTTGCTACAAGTATTTTCTCATCGTACAGAACTGATTTTTTTTATTTTTAAACCACACGTAGGATATTGCTTGAACTGCTGCTTTAATACTGGACACCTGGCAACCCTACGGGAGTGACATTTAAGCTACCATTGCCCTAGCCTCAACTAGCCCACCCGGAACGGCTACTCCCCCTCACCCCCCATGGAGGTAAGTATACGGGGAGCAGGGGGTCCCCAATGCCTCTGGAGAACCCCCTGCAGACCAGGAGTGCTGCATTAAAAGCGTGCTGACACCCTTTTGTGGATCTGGGGCCTCCGTGCTGTACAAATGGCGGGTAAGTAAATACACTCACAGGACAATGATATTAAAGCAGCAGTTCAAGCAATATCCTACGTGTGTTTTTAAATAAATCAGTTCTGTACTGTGAGAAAATACTTGTAGCATTAAAAAAAAAAATTAAAGACATTTTAAATGTTTCTAATGTAGGAAGCATTTCCAAAGTGACAGCCCCCTCCCCTTCTGACAGGCTCTGGCTATTGAGCCCCGCCCTCTCTCTAGCAGTGAACCACAATCATATTCCAGGAACTACATTCCCCATAACGCTGAATTACATAACCCTGAGCAAAGCGATTGATTACAGGAGAACGGATCGATCTGCAGCTTAGCTAATCACTTGTCAGCGTGCAGATTGTATTGATGCACATATTGAATGGGGAAAACTATATATATTTTTTAAAAAACGGCAGCTTGAACTGCAGCTTTAAACACCAACACAAACTTGCCCACAAAACAGAAAGATTGTGATTTTTTTAATAAAGTTCTTTGAAAAAAAAACAAAAAAAAAACCTGACGCGTTTCCGCTGTTTGACTGACAGACGCTTGGGCTATGTAAGGCGTGGTCCCGCCCCTCTGCTTCCTCTTTCGCAGTGGACAGTGGCTGATCAAGGTGCTCGGTCCTTCATTAGAAGCTAAGGCCGACTTCAATCCGGCGGCTAGCACCCTCAGATTCGGCCATCCGCGTCCCGCGAAGCGCTACAACCACTCAGCCATGGCCTCCGTCTCCGAGCTCGCCTGCATTTACTCCGCCCTCATCCTGCACGACGACGAAGTCTCCATCACGGTGAGAAGCCGGGGCCGGCGGTGGGACACCAACATGGCGGCGGCGGCCGGGCCTACCCGCGCGCCAGCTTTTTTTGTTTTTTTCAACGCAAAGCTTTAAGTCAATGTTCGCTGTAATCCCCCTGAACATTATAACCAGTCAAATGGGCTGTGGAAAACCTTCCACGTGTTCTGACAGGGTGCCGCCGCGTGGTACTGCAGGGGCTGGGTTATCACCCTCACCGGGGTGATCAGAAGGTAACCTGACTCCTGCACAATGGGGTGACTGTAGGGGCAGGTCGGTGGGGTGACACGGGAGGTGTGAGTTCCATTATAATACTTATGAAGTGCGCAGTGTTGTATCTGGATAAAGGGTTAGGGGCCAAGTCTTTAGGGTTGTGGGCCTGTTGTACTCACTAACCCTGCTGATGCCGATAAGGTTGCCATTGTACTCCCATTAGTGGTGGGTGCACCCTGAGGTTAACACAACTCCTGTAGTGCGTTTGAGTCGTCATTAGTTACTGGGGTGCAGGTGTGAGTAGCCTTGTTACTGGGGTGCAGGTGTGAGTAGCCTTGTTACTGGGGTGCAGGTGTGAGTAGCCTTGTTACTGGGGTGCAGGTGTGAGTAGCCTTGTTACTGGGGTGCAGGTGTGAGTAGCCTTGTTACTGGGGTGCAGGTGTGAGTAGCCTTGTTACTGGGGTGCAGGTGTGAGTAGCCTTTAAGTGGCCTGAGACAGATTGTAATGGTGAATGGTTTTTAGCAGGGGGTCCCTTGTATTGTACTGCAGATGGGGATGATAGGCATGCTTTACCCAGTGCTGGCTACCCCTGTATGACCACATTAATAGCTGTTCATTAGATATGCTTTACTGAAAACACTGTCACTACTACACCGGGTTAAATTGCCCTCAGAGTTTAAAGGTCTCTGCAATCTAGTGACTGTAGCACCACAAAGGGCTTATGTTTCTAAGCTTGTCTTGGTAAGTGTGCAAAGCCCATCAGCTATATAGCACTATGCTTTACAATGTTATTCTATAGCACTGATGGTGTACACAGCACTGTACATATAATTTTGCAGGCAGCGTGAAAGTGCTGTTGCGGTTATAATGTAATTTGTGTGCACAGGGGGATTGTGACGTTACCATGCTCAGAACTCCTATCTGGGTTTAAACCAGGTTCACCCACTTTAAAGGGACATGACCATTGAGCATGTCCATTAGCCCTCTAGACTTAGGCTGTTAGGTACTTTTTCTAGAGCCCGTCCTGATGTGGTGTACTGTATTCTAGCTTCAGGTGCCAAATAGCATGTGATGGGGGAAATGTGCTTACAATCCATGTGGCAGAGGGACCCCAGATAGTGGTCAAATGAGTCATAGAGTATGTTACTATATTGCATTGCAGTTTGTAAAGCATGTTACATGGTCCCTTTAAACAGAACTGGCTAATGTTAATACTTCATAATGTTAATACTTCAGTATTTAATTTGTACAGGTTTTATTCAACATGTTTTCTAGGGGTTTAGCATGTACCAGTCTTTCCGAGGCTTTAGAAAACTACCCTGGGTGTCTTGAACAGCACCTTTCTGAAGCACTTTGTTAAAGAAAGCAGATTACATCCTTCCTGGCAAAGTGGCTTAGTGCACCTGTCCTGCTAGAAACCCAAGCAGTTTTCACACTTGTCCTGTTGCGTCCATCCCATGCTACACACGTGTGCTATATATTCATTAAGCACATATTGCCAATGTAATAGTTTAAATGGTCAAGGGAAGTTTAATTGGGGTTTACTTTATTTAAGCTTGTTGATTTTAGCTACTTAAATGAGGGAAATGGTTTTCCTGATTTTTTTTATTTTTTTATTTTTTTTTAAATCCTGTTAATTTCCTTTTTTAAATTCTATCTAGGAAGACAAGATCAACGCTCTCATCAAAGCAGCGAATGTAACAGTGGAGCCTTTCTGGCCCAGCTTGTTTGCAAAGGTAATGTAACCGCAAGATGCCTTCCACTCTGACTGTCAATGTTGTTGCCTCGTAATTGTGTTTTTTGGAGTTCAATGGGTGGCCTGTCAACAAATGACTTGGTAGAGAAATGGTTAATGCAGGGGAACAAACAGATAGGTGGGAGAAGGATCCCTACCAAGAAGCCCCTTTCACTTGCACCCAAAGTACATATATCAAATGTGAAGATTTTTAAACGATCTTGCAAAATACAAATATTTGAATTGGAGAATGTATATTATGATATAAATATCCTCTATGTACCACTAATCCAAAAATAATAAAATTTTATTAACATCTGATGTCGACGCTTGGTGTAATATTATATACAGTGTATTTAAAATAACTAATTTGAGAGACTGCAATAGCTATATGCAGGGGAGTGCAAGCTTTTGCTGCTACGCCCCCATGTCTAACCTGCTCCGGAGCTCGCGTCCCATCTACCTTCCAGCTGCGTCAAATGACTGGTCATGTGACGTCGGGTCACGTGACCGTAGAGTCAGTGGTTGCCTGTAACGTAATCACCCTGCGGCGTCATTTGACGCAACGTTGCCACGGAGATGTCGCAGCTTCTGAATCATGGTTACTTATTGTTGCAGAGGCCTCGCGCAATCCTCTGGCATTTAAATTAAATGCCTTGGGGGGAGAGTGTTGGACCTCTGCAACCACCCGTGCCTCTCATCCTCCCCCCCCACCCAAGAAAAATCTCCTGCCCCCCGTTTGCACACCCCTGAGTTAATGATCACAATTTCTTGACCAGGGAATCTTCTGCATGTGAATAAAAAAAAAAAAAGACACAAATTATACAGACGTTGCAAGAATCCACGTCTTTGGTACTGCAGTGTTCGCGGCGCCGAAGGTATAATGCGGGGGGTGGGTCCCATTGAGACGCATGGACCCACTGCAGCGTGATCGCGCACTGGCCCCAGCGCTGCAGTCTTTATGTTTTAGTCTGCAGCGCTTGGGAAAGTAAGTCTTGCTACATCTGCAGGTGTGTGGTACATTGCGTAGTTCCTCTGGTAGCAAGAGGATGATGCGACATATTGGACTGACATATCCCTGTTTCTTTTCCAGGCTCTTGCTTCAGTTAACATCGGCAGCCTGATCTGTAACGTCGGCGCTGGAGGTGGAGCCCCTGCTGCTGGAGCTGCCCCTGCTGCTGCATCTGCTGGTGCAGCTGCTCCAGGTAACCATTCAACGCTATAAATCCCTAACATGATATACTGCAGACACGGTCGTACAGGTGCAGTTCTACATGTTAAACATCGCACTGTTGCTAGTTGTATAGAGTGAAATCCTTGCGATTTTAAGATCTAGACACATTGGCAGATGAGAATCACATGTCTAACCTTGTCTGCTCATTGCTCTGAAAAGCAATGTGTTGATGCTGAGGGGTGTGATCCTTCATCTTGATGTCAGATGTTGGCACACTAGATAAGGGATATAGCCACTAAATTAAGTCCAGTGTCTCCATTTATAGTCTAGAAATAAAGTTTAAATGGTCCTGAAAACTTTTCAAAATATTTAACTTGGCTATTGTTAAACTTCCAATTGTGCTGTTCCTGATCAGCATTGAACTTGGAGATCCTGTGTAGCTGAACCATGCTACTTTTAATTAGTCGTTTTAGCTTTTAATACTAAGTGGTTTATTTCCCAGTGCTCCTTGCTGGATTTTTAAAGATGGCCTCCGTAGTCATCCAATAGAAAGCCAGAACGCCATCTCCCGGTGGCTTCCTCTTTACCTTCTGGACTGCGAAATTTGGCAGCCAGTTTAAACTCTGGCAACTAAACCAGTAAATATCTTGGCAGCTGGAAGGTCCCCAGTGCTATAACAGTGTGGCCCAGCTCGAATACTGTAACATGGATAAAACGAGCAATGGGGGATTGCTGCTCTAAGACAAGTAGCTGTGATTTAACAGTCAAGTGTCAGCACTTCTTTGTAGTCACCCATGGGACTGTGCCTTTAAGCTGTATTGGAGATGGGTGTTAAATTGAAGAGCGTGGACCGCAGCCTCTAGCCCCACTCGCGTGTGTGACCTTAATCAGGACACCCTGGTTGAGGCGCAAGGAGTAGTTGGCATACTTGCCCGGGTGACATGTTATCTGCAGGGTCTGGCTGTCTCCAGCAGCCAATATAAGTGTTTTAATTATACATTTATCTAAACTGACATAGTACAGCACAGTACAATGGGCTGAGATGAGAACACCATACACCATTACTCACTGCGCTTACAATGTAAAAGGTAGAAACATAAGGTACAGTTCGGAGCCAGAGTCTGGCATTATTATTTTGCATACAGTGAAATATGAATGGCAATAACAAGCTTCACCTGCTGCTTCTCTTTCAGTTGAGGAGAAGAAAGAAGAGGAAAAGAAAGATGAATCTGAGGAGTCTGATGATGATATGGGCTTTGGTCTCTTTGACTAAAACCATTTTGTAACGAGACTTGAAATAAAGTGAACACATTTATAATTGGATCCTGTGCCTCGTTTCTTGTTGCACCGAAGCTTTAATTGGGTCGGTGAGGAAACAAAAGGAGACCTCCTCCTGTTGGTGTCAGTCTTATTTGCATGAGTTGAGGCAGCCTGCAATTTTATGCAATTGCAACATACAGGAAAGCTGAAGGACAATCGGTAATTGCTAGCAAAGTCTGAATAGCTTTTGGCAGATTGTGCTGTGAATGCTTTACCACCCAGGCAAAGGACCAGTCCTCACATGGGCTCACCTGTACTGCTTGGAATCTGTCATTACATATATACTTTTGGCAAACCCCAAACTGTTGCTTTAGAGACTTGAGGAAGGTGAGGATATTATAACCTGTAGATACTGAGCCTTGATGGAACTCAAAATAATTTTTAAAATAACATAAGGGAACTTTTTGGCAGTCCCTAATTGAGATGCTTATGTACAGCATTTTGAAGAGCAGACAGATTTCCATATGCAACACAGGATGTTAACACTTTCCTCTTTATGATTACTCATGCTGGAGATGTGTACTGGTAACCATGACTAATTGCCATTACTGGTTAACGCAGGCCAATCTGGTGCTACCACTTATTTTGTTGCTGCTAATGTGTTGGGAGTTTTATTTTAACTACACCCATGCAGTGCCTTGTATATCCTCCCATGTGCTCTGATGTCGAAGGTATCAAACGTTACTGGTTAATTCCTAATGTTATACAGACATACCTCGCATTAACATACGCAATGGGACCGGAGCATGTATGTAAAGCGAAAATGTACTTAAAGTGAAGCACTACCTTTTCCCCACTTATCGATGCATGTACTGTACTGCAATCGTCATATACGTGCATAACTGATGTAAATAATGCATGTGTAACAGGCTCTATAGTCTCCCCGCTTGCGCACAGCTTCGGTACAGGTAGGGAGCCGGTATTGCTGATCAGGACGTGCTGACAGGCGCATGCGTGAGCTGCCATTTGCCTTTTGGACGACATGTCCTTACTTGTGAGTGTCCTTAAAGCGGGGTATGCCTGTATTGGTACAAATGTCCTAACAGTTCCCTCCCCTGGCTGCTCCTGCAGTGTACCAGTGTGAAAGTATTCAATGGTGGTTGTGCTTCTTTGATGTGCTCTTTTACACAGAGCCCCCAAACATGAATCCTGGTTCTTGACTGTTCGGTAGTATTATAGTATCACTGGAAACATGAGTAGTGCTACACGGTTCTCAGGAGACTGCAGTACCTTGTATGCAAGATCTTAGAGCTGCTGTCCTATTTTCCTTGGAGCTGATTTGATGCAATCTGAACAGAGGCTCCCTTTGTGTCTAAATATTTTGACCATGAAAGGTTTAATAAAACTACGGATGACATACAGTTGCCAAATCTCTTCACACAATGTTCATCTAATCTGGTGTTCTCAGGTAGTTACAATTTTTTTTGTTTGCTAAATTTGATGTTTGAGGCGCTTAGCATAATTAAAATGGAAAAATGGCAAACGTTCACTTCTGAATACAGGATTACTGCTTGGTAGGCTCATGGCCAATAAGTTAACCAACCCACAAAATGTATAGTAAACACCCCAAATTGCTATCCAAGTGTTACATTTTTGTTATGTAATTTAAGTAATAATCCCTGAAAAACAGCATTACTCTGGCTCATAACACCCAGGCTGGAGCAGTTGAAATGTCATTTTACATTTTCTTGTAAATTGATAATGTTACAATCTCGAACCACTCTGGGTCCTTCCTCTGGTATGGCAGAAGCACAGAAACGCACAATATGAAGTGTTTATGAGAGGGATATCTGGTTACAATGGCTGGTGAGAGGAAGTGGGAAATAAGACAAGGTAGAAACCTGTAGCCTAATGTGAAAATGAACTGTAAAGTAATAAAAAGGCTTTTTTATTGAAATGCAAAAGCGGCCTACACCATAAAGACATGTGTAACACACAGTAATAATGAGGTACCCGCTTGTGAGTTTACCCCCTTAATCCATCTAGATTGTAATGTTGAAACGGTGACATATAAGCAGAAATTCACCAGGTGCTCCTGCTAGTGTCCTGTACGTTCAATAATGTCAATATAAAACAACCAAGAACAAAGCAAATTAAATATAATTAAAAATATATATACAAACGGTGATAAATTGCAGCTCAACCTTCACTGGACCTTCCTTGTTGATCCTCTTATTTGTACTGGTGTCGAAGTGAGGGAGCGCAGTACACCGGTGAAAGCATAAAAGAACAAAACACACAAAAAAATAGTGCAACTGTCTGAGCAATACTAATAAAAAAATGCACCTCTAAGTGTGTGTAATACCACAGGTAATGGGACACAATGAGTCCCACACAATATAAGTATTGGAAATAACCAGACCTCGTGACCTAAAAGGTACTTGGATCAATACACACAAAACTGCAGAAAACTAGTGCTAGTATGCTGTCATGTAGTGATCACAAGCAGCAAGTGCTCACACAAACACACATACAAATACACTTGACCACTGCAACCCAATGTGCAGGAAATGGCATTGATGTAAAATGCAGAGAACACAAACACATAACTAGACCACGTCAGCTGGATTTGCAGGAAATGGCACTGATGTCATTGTCATGCAGAAATCGCACATATGATAAGCAGTGGAAACTTACAAGAAAGCCCCGTGCATGGGCATTGTGTACAACACACAGAGTAGTGTCCGGTTGTGGGGCGTGGCGAACCAGAGGGTGGTTTGCTGCTGCAGAGGCTTTGCTGCGCCGGCGCCTCCGCTGTGGGACACCACAGGGCTTCCGGGTTCTCCCATAGTATGGAAACCTCACGTGACGGCTCCAAATCTCGGACACGCCAGTTCCCAGCTACGCAGGGATCAGGGTTCGACACGTGAACACTTCCGCGTTTCGCTGGCGGCTTCATCACGAGTCCTTGATACCCTAGTATTGGCTAGCCGTCTCATATGACGTGGCGCGCCCAATCAGAAGGCAGCTCAGACGTAACTGATCCAATCGGCTAGCTGCATGTAATATCCCCAATGGGAACCTTGCCTGCTCGATATTAAACCTATCAGCAAAAGCAGAGCGGTCTCTAACAATGACAACATGCTCTACCTGCTCTTAATAAAATATATATTTCTGTAAATGTTCTGTTAAATAATCACAGAAAAATTCACTTGGTATTGACGGGTTTTGAGAAATTACAAAATGATAAAAAACCTTTTTGTAATAATTTAAGTCCTGTAGAACGAGTAGCTTTTAAACAATTAATGGATGATGATAGAATCATAATCAAGCAAGCCGATAAAGGAGGGGGAGTTGTAATAATGGATAAGAGTTATTATGAAAAAGAAGCAGCAAGAATTTTAAATGACAATATTACTTATGAAAAATTATCGAGAGATCCAACGAAACAGTTTTTAGAGGCATTAAATACTCATTTATTAAAAGGGAAGTTAAGTGGAATCCTAAGCGAAGATGAGTTTAGATATTTAAGTAAAACTAAACCGATAATACCAGTATTCTATTTTCTCCCGAAAATACACAAGCATTAGCAGGAACCCCCTGGAAGGCCTATTATATCGGGCATTGGGTCAATCACAGAGAATTTATCAGAGTATATTGACTTTTTTTGAACAAATATGTCATTAAGATCAAGTCATATCTTAGGGATACTTGATATTTTGAGTGAAACTAAATGGGAAAATGGTTACTGCAGAAGTGTGGTACTGCTATGGGGTCTGGTTCGCACCTGGCTATGCGAATTTGTTCATGGGTATCTGGGAATGAGAGGCGATTTGGTCCCAAAACCCGTTTGGTGCGAACCTAGTCCTCTGGCATAGGTACATAGATGATATCTTTTTTTGTATCTGCGAAGGGGATGAGACTCATTTAAATAGTTTTTTACGATATTTAAATGCCAACCATCTCAATCTCCGATTTACTAGCAAGTACAGTGAGAAAGAGGTGAAGTTTTTAGATCTAGGTATTTTTATTGAAAATCACGAAATAAATACGAAGACCTTTTTTAAAACAGTTGACGCGAATAATTATGTTTTAAAATCTAGCTGTCATCACCCAGATTGGGTGCGTAACATACCCTTTGGACAATTAAAGCGTATAAAACGCAATTGTAGTAAAAATATAGATTATCATAGGCAGCAATTATAGAGAAGAAGTTTTAGATAGAAAGTATGATGCTCCAATAGTAGCATCAGCGTTAAGAAGAACCAATGAGATTGACCGTAACTCTAGCCAAAAATAAGAACAGGAAATAAAATAGATTTCCAGACTGCATTTATAACAAAATACAACAGAAAGGCAATAGAAATTAAACGTATCATTAATAAATATTGGCACATTTACAAAGAAGACCCAGTATTAGGGAAAGCACTCGAAGACAGACCAAAAGTGATTTTCAAGAGAGCACCCAATTTGAAAAACAAATTAGCACCAAATGCTTTCAAGACAAAACTGAACGACGGATGGTTTACAAAACCCAAGGTTATTTTAAAATGTATATCCTGAAAGGTTTGTACCTTTGCCTCCAAGGGAAAATACTCCAACGCACAGCCCTGAACAGAGTGGGTCCCACACCAAAAGCTAATAAAAAAATTCAAGTTCTTTATTGTTCCATAGATTAAAAAAACGGAGGTAGGTAGCCTCCTACGCGTTTCGGGCAATCCTGCCCTTTATCACAAAAAAGGGGAAAATAGATAAAAGCATATAAACAAAAAAATCATCTTATCAAGTCATTATATGCTTTTATCTATTTTCCCTTTTTTTTGTTTAAATGTCGTTTCATCATGCTTTATTTTTTCCTTTTTTATTGTCTTCCCTCTTTTTCTTTTCTTTTATTACTTCCTTCCATCTTTAAGGGCCGATTATTATTGACAGCTTTTAGATTATATCATTGCCATTCATTCATTGTCCCACTTGGGTTACCGTCGCTTTTGTTTTTGCCCTTAGTTGTCTCTCTGTCTCCCTACCTTTGGCCACCACTTCCGCCCTTTTGACTGTTTCTGCCGTCTTGGCGGTTCGCGCATGCGCGGCCGTCATGACGTCACGGTGCAGTTCTTTTTGGCGCGAACTGGTCTCAGGTAAGAGGGGTATATATTTGGATGTTTTAACAGTGTATGTTATCCTTGATAAAGAACGCACCAGCGTTCGAAACGCGTTGGATTTTAGGTCTATGACATAATAAAGTTCATATTTTTTTGATTTGGGTCCTCTCCTTGCTCCCGTCGGATCGTGCGCTCCTTCCCAATCACTATTTAATATCAGTTCATACACAAGATCAGTTTTTTTAAATTTTTCTGTAATTAATAAAATATATATTTGTGTAAATGTTCTGTTAAGAGCAGGTAGAGCATGTTGTCATTGTTAGAGACCGCTCTGCTTTTGCTGATAGGTTTAATATCGAGCAGGCAAGGTTCCCATTGGGGATATTACATGCAGCTAGCCGATTGGATCTGTTACGTCTGAGCTGCCTTCTGATTGGGCACGCCACGTCATATGAGACAGCTAGCCAATACCAGGGTATCAAGGACTCCTGACGAAGCCGCCAGCAAAACGCGGAAGTGTTCACGCGTCGAGCCCTGATCCCTGTGTAGCTGTGAACTGTCATGTCTGAGAATTGGAGCTGTCACGTGAGGTTTCCATACTGTGGGAGGAGAACCCGGAAGCCCTGTGTTGTCCCACAGCGAAGCCTCTGCAGCAGCAAACCACCCTTTGGTTCCACACACCCCACAACCGGACACTACTCTGTGTGTTGTACACAATGCCCACGCACGGGGCTTTCTTGGAAGTTTCCACTGCTTATCATATGTGCGATTTCTGCATGACAATGACATCAGTGCCATTTCCTGCAAATCCAGCTGACGTGGTCTAGTTATGTGTTTGTGTGTTCTCTGCATGATTTTACATCAATGCCATTTCCTGCACATTGGGTTGAAGTGGTCAAGTGTATGTGTGTTTATGTGAGCACTTGCTGCTTGTGATCACTGCATGACAGCACTAGTCTTCTGCAGTTTTGTGTGTGTATTGATCCGAGTACCTTTGGGTCTAGAGGTCTGGTTATTTGCAATATTTATATTGTGTGGGACTCACTGTGTCCCATTACCTGTGGTATTACACACACTTAGAGGTGTGTTTTGATATTAGTATTGCTCAGACAGAGTTGCACTATTTTGTGTGTTTTGTTCTTTTATGCTTTCACCGGTGTACTGCGCTCCCTGACTTCTCGACACCTGAAACGGTGAAACGGCATGATGTTTGGTCCAGTCAGACAGCTAATCCCACTAAGGTTTGGGGGTGTAGATGTTCAATGGTGTGGAGATTTGTCTAGCCGCACAGTTGGTCCCAATACGGTGGGGCGGGCAGAGTAGGGGTATGCCAGAAAGGCTTTCTTAAAAAGTTGAGTTTTTAAATGTCTGAAGGTGTGTGGTAGGGAATCCCAAAGAGCAGGGGCAGCATGGCAGAGGTCTTAAGGGAGAGAATGTAATAAGGCAGGAGAAGAGATGGACGTCATGGACATAACGTAGGGGGTACTGAGGGGATATATTTGGAGATGAGGGATGAGATTTAAGGGGGTGCTTTGCATAGGTTTTTAAATGTAATTCTAGAGAATTTGAAATTGCCAAATTTAAAACGGCCAACAGTAAATACCTCTCCTTGTCCAAGCTCCAGCAACACCTCCGTTCCTCTCCTATCACACACAGCACGGCAGCACATGCAGGCTCACTCACAGCTGCTAGTGCTGTCAGACTGTGGCTAGTCCCAAATAGTAACTTTGTTACGTGCAACAAAGTAATTCATTCCAGAACTTGTATAACTTCTGTCAAGGTAATTTTTATTTGTTTTTTTTAATTTAGTTTGTAGTTGAAATCACTATCCCCACCACTTCTCTTCCCCATCTCCCCTAAACCCACCTCTCCCCCTCCAGTCCCTCCCATACCCCCACCCCTTTTCCCTGTTCCTCTATCCCCCCCCCCTCTCCTCCCTCCCCCATTCACCTCTTTCCTCCTCTCACACCTCATTTGCTACTTGACTTCTTTTTCCTACACAGGTGCATCAGCGTAGTTCCGATTTATATATCTATACAAATGTCTTATTTTATGAAAGAAGCCTACATTTAGCCTATAATAGTAATAATCCCCTTAGAACAGGGCATAACGGGCCAGTAATGCCCTGTTCTTTGGGGATTATTACTTAAATACAGTGAAGGAATATTACAGCAACTCATGAAATTCACACTCTCAGAGTGAAGATAGAAATCCGGCACCGAATCCCATATTGGATTCTAAATAGTTTTAAGCCCAATGATTAAGTACTCAGGTGTTGTGGCAGACGAGATGCAATATATAATAAATCCCATGCAAAGAAAGAAAACAGCAGGATGGTGCAGATGGTAGCAACAATGTATTCATATCAGGTAAGTATCAATCAAGTAAACACTCGCATGGTAAACCATTTCAACAGGCATAAAAGAACAGCAAGATGGTATCATGGAGGTACGTTAAAGTCTCACAGTCCGCGGGTCTCACCAGCACTCGCGCTGGGGAACTGGTGCACCGTCAGCTCCCTTGGACTCCTGGGTATCCCCGCCTCCTGTGTTGTGACTAACGCGGTGACACTGATCCCTCCAAATAATGACACTTGCCGTGACTATGTGTTTCACTGAATGCTAACACTGGGCAGTCTGGTATAAATATTCTACATTCCCCTTCAGAGCAGGGAGCTCCGAGGAGAGCCCCCAATACTGCATCAAGAATACGCTATCTAGACTGAAAATCGGTCTGTACATTGCATACATAATAGATAACACATCTTGGAAACAATGTGTGTTCCAATTTTCTTTATTAAAATAAATATTTTTATACATATCAGATATACATAATATAATAAACATATTTAAGGTTATAAAAACAAGTCATATTAATTCTACTCTATACATTAGAGATAGTAGTTTCCACAGCGTGTGTTTTGTGGCGACATACACAGGGGTTAGTACACAACATAAGCGCAATTTATATCCACATCTAAGGACCTACTGTGACTTTATAAAAGAGAAAATGTCCAACCATAAATCTCATCATATTCAATATAAAATAAACATTACAATGTGTTAAAATCTCACTGGAATAAAAAAATTAAGAAGCATAAATTAGAGAAAAGCACCAATATCAATATCCAGACTACGGGGGGTGTAAGGGTTTTGAGTCTAAAGATCCAGGAACTTTCCCTCTGGGTGACTGATACTGTATTTATATCCCCACCTCTCCAGTGACGTTCTACGTGTTCAATTGCTCTATACTCGAGTCCTACTGGATTGGCATGAGAGCAAGAATATTTTTTTGATACATGCTGTGTCAGAACATAGGGAATATTAAGAAGAATTTACTAACACAAAGTCAAATGTCTACAAGTCTTGCCTACATATTGGAGGCCACAAGGGCACACCAGGACATGCATAACAAAACTTGTCTTGCAATTGATATATTGCTTCATTTTAAAGCACTCCCCAGTGCTATTTGAATTGAAACTCATTTTCTCATCTGAACCAAAAATGCAAGACTTACACATAATGCATTTGTTTGTTGTTGTTGTTGTTGTTGTTCCTAAAAGCACTTGGTGGCAATTTCTCTTAAATTAGATGCTTTTAAAAAATTAACCCTTGGCCTATCTTCAATTACATTGCTCAAAATGGGGTCTCCTTTTAGGGTGTGCCAATACTTATTGATAACATTCTTTATTTCTACAGCTTTTCTATTATATTATATTTGGTTACAAAGGCAGTCTGAAAATTTGTACCTACATCTCTATCTGTCCTGGGGGCAAGGAGTTCTTCCCTTCTAATAGAGTCTGTTCTTTTCATAGCTAACTCAATTTTCTCTGGGTCATAATTTCTTTCTAGAAACCTTAATTTCAGTACCTCTGCCTGATCGTGGTAGACATCTGACCGTGGTAGACATCATATTTAGTAGTTTCTTTTAATGCGTTTGAGTTGCCCAAAAGGGATATTGGAGATCCATCTAGAATGGTGACAACTCGACTGGAGTACAGTTATTTGAGTCAACTTAAAAGTATTAGTATTAATTACATTGTTTTCTAAATATATAACTAGGTCTAAGAAATCTCTTTTTCAGTTCATTTTGTTGTAAATGTTAAATTCAACTAATTATTGTTCAAATGTTGTAAAAACAAATCTAATGTAACCAAGTCCCCCTTCCAAATAAAAATAATGTCATCAATGTATCTTTTCCAAAGGACCAGGTTTGCACCAAAGGGATTGTTGGACCAGATGTTATCCAACTCCCATAAATGGCCGTTTCGCATTTTTGTGAAAAGAAATCGCCATTAAACCAATAAAAGTTATGTTCTAAAATAAATAAAATACTATCTAATAAAAAAGTGGCTCGTCTATTTACAAAGCTCAGATCGTTGTCCAAGGTTTTGCAATATGCTTCAGAACCTTGCACATGGTTAAAGAGGTATAAAGGGAGGTGACATCTAACATCACCAGATAATATCCTGCTTTCAAACTTATTTATATATTGCATCTCGTCTGCCACAAGACCTGAGTATTCATCATTGGGCTAAAGAAAACAATTTAGAATCCAATATGGGATTCGATGCCTGATTTCTATCTTCACTCTGTGAGTGCGAGTTTCGTGAGAGTTGCCTTAATATTCCTTCACTGTATTATACAATACTGCAAAAATATGTAGATGTTTGCTGCACACAAAAACAGTTCAAAAGTAGTGATACTTATACCGGGCCTCCTTAATCCCAGGGAAGACCTGTGTTGCATCCGATGAATCCAAAGCTATGAATGGACAGGGGCACACTGATTTCTTAATCATAAAGCATTTATTGTGCCATACAATACATGATGTTTCGGCCTGCTGGCCTTTCTCAAGTGAAGTGGCAATCAATTATTATACAATATTGCACCATATATATCCTTTAATCTATTTTTTGGTTCTCCGCGCTCCCCATCTATCTGAGAACACTCTACCGCCCTGTCTATTCCCTGGCATGGGGGTGTGGGCTAAAGCAGGGGTCTCCAAACCAGTCCTCAAGAGCCGCACACAGGCCAGCTTTTATGGATATCCCTGTTTCAGCACAGGTGGCTCAACCAGTGGCCCAGTCAAGCACTGAGGCACTGAGCCACCTGTGCTGAAACAGGGATATCCATAAAAGCTGGCCTGTGTGCGGCTCTTGAGTACTGGTTTGGAGACCCCTGGGCTAAAAGATAGACCAGAATAGAAGAGAGCAGCAGATGAGGCTGTGTTTGAGTGGGTGAGCCATATTTCTGTAATGGCTAGGAGGTGGGGAGAATTGGAAATGAATGTCATGGATAGCTGTAAATTTATTGCAAAATCATGCATTCCATAAGACACAGGAAAGGGAGAGGTTAAATGGGGATAAGGTTGGGGTGATTGGCAGTGTGTGGTGAGAAGACTTTGGGGTAGGGTATTGGTATGTGACTGGGGCCAGGATTAGGGGATATGTCACCACAGAGTAGGAGTAATAGTAAGGAGAGGAAGAGAGGTAATTTCCTGGATTTTCTTTAGTAACGGGTAGAGGTTTGTCAATTGGATCCGCGGATCACTCTCCAAAAGAGAAATCCGAGGTTGTGGATTTGCTTTTCTTTCAGGAGGTAAAGAATAATCCATTCCTGGACACATTTTTGACGAGACGGAGAGAGAGATGAAAGAGAAGCACACCTGAGAAATATGCTAATAGCTATGCAAAGTATATTTAAATGAGTTCCGTCTCACTTTCTAAAAGGATTTCCATACCAACTATATAGAGTCCATAATAAGTCTAAGGCAGCGGTGCGCAAACTGTGGGGCGCGACCCTCAGGGGGGGCGCGACACTGCCGACGGGGGGCGCGGGGTTTACAGAGGCCCCGCGCGCTTCCCGAAGGCACTTAAATTAAGTGCCGGGGGAGCTGCAGGGCCTCTGTAAACCTAACTTACCGTGACTCCGGCGGCTTCCTCCCTGCGGCGCCATGGCAACGCGGCGTCAAAATGACGCTGCGAGGTCATGTGACGTCACGGTTGCTATGGCAACGTGACGTCATTACGCCGGAGCGCGGGTAAGTTGGGGTTGGGGGGGGCGCGGGAGCGAGGGGACAGCCGTCAGGGGGGCGCAGGCAAAAAAGTTTGCGCCCCCCTGGTCTAAGGCATCAATCTAATGACTAGAATGGTGTTCCTGTAGCCATTTTTGTGCATATCTGTCATGTAGCACCAAAATGAGTGCATATATACCTGTATTAGCTCCCTCCCCCATGCCTCCTTTAAAAGCAGAATGCTTACACTTCCTGGTTGACGGTTTAATGTTCCTTGTGGAGCACACCTGAGAGACACCAATAGCTTTAGTCTGTACAGCAGGTGTAAGGTCAGGTTATTAACTATATAGTTGATAAGGAAATCATTTTAGAAAGTGTTGGACGGGACTCTTAAATATACTTTACATAGTCATATCTCTCAGGTGTGCTTCTCTTTCAGCACAGGCATGTCTCCCTAATTTATTTGGAGGGACGAGAGAGAGAGAGAGAGGGATGAGAGAGAGAGAATACACCCACTTCCCCCCCATAAAATTAGAAAGTTCTCTCTGTGTGTTCCTTTTTAACAACACGCAAATAAAATGCGAATTCTAAAAAAAAATCCGTCCGGATTGCAATCAATGGCGAATTTGAAGGAATATGCCCGGATTTTCAAGTATGAAATCCGCATGCGGATGTGTGCCGAGTAGATTTTACCAAAATAAATGAGAATTCCAGGAATTCACTGTTTTGCCCATCCCTAGTAACGGGTATGTGATGTGAGAAGCAGATGGAGTTGATGGCTGCAAAGTGAGGGAGAGGTCAGTACAGAATGGGAAATTAGAAAGAAGGCTTTAGGTCAGGGCTGCACAACATACGGCCCTCGGGCCGCATGCGGCCCGTCTGGCCTCTCTGTGTGGCCCACAGTGACTCTGGCCGGGCGCCAGTTAATTAATTAAATAATTTTTTTTTAAAAATGGCGGCGATTCATCCCCCTCCCCTCCTACCCCGCCCCCGGGTTTTGCAGTGCGCGGGGGCAGAAGCAGCATGAGGAGGATGCAGGATGCCGGGGAGGTCAGAGCATGCCGGGGGCGGGGCTTAGTACCGGGGAGAGAGGATGTGCTGATCTAAAAGAGGTAGAGGTGTGTGTGTGTGGCTGGTGCAGAGGTGGGGGTGTGTGAAAAACGGGCTGGTGCAGAGGTGGGGGTGTGTGAAAAACGGGCTGGTGCAGAGGTGGGTGTGTGTGAAAAACGGGCTGGTGCAGAGGTGGGGGTGTGTGAAAAACGGGCTGGTGCAGAGGTGGGGGTGTGTGAAAAACGGGCTGGTGCAGAGGTGGGGGTGTGAAAAACGGGCTGGTGCAGAGGTGGGGGGTGGGCTGCTGACATGTGAGGGGGGGTGCTGACACGTGAGGGGGGGTGCTGACATGTGAGGGGGAGTGGGCTGCTGACATGTGAGGGGGGGGTGGGCTGCTGACATGCGAGGGGAGAGAGTTTCATATTGAGGGGAGGGGGAGAGTGTGTCATATTGAGGGGAGGGGGAGAGTGTCATATTGAGGGGAGGGGGAGAGCGTGTCATTTAGGGGAGGGGGAGTGTGTCATATTGAGGGGAGAGAGTGTCATATTGAGGGGAGAGAGTGTCATATTGAGGGGAGGGAGAGACTGTCATATTGAGGGGAGGGAGAGTGTCATATTGAGGGGAGGGAGAGAGAGTGTCATATTGAGGGGAGGGAGAGTGTCATATTGAGGGGAGGGAGAGAGAGTGTCATATTGAGGGGAGGGGGAGAGAGTGTCATATTGAGGGGAGGGGGAGAGTGTCATATTGAGAGGAGGGGGAGAGGGTGTGATTTAGGGGAGGGGGAGAGTGTCATATTGAGGGGAGGGGGAGTGTCACATTGAGGGGAGGGGGAGAGAGTGTCATATTGAGTGGAGGGGGAGAGAGTGTCATATTGAGGGGAGGGGGAGAGTGTGTCATATTGAGGTGAGGGGGAGTGTCATTGAGAGGAGGGGGAGAGTGTCATTGAGAGGAGGGGGAGAGGGTGTGATTTAGGGGAGGGGGAGAGAGTGTTATATTGAGGGAAGAGAGACATGGGGGGGATGCTGACATGGGATGCTGACTTGGGGGGGGGGGCTGCTGACATGGAATGGGCTGGGGGGATGTGGAGGGGGTATTGTGTTTTTGATGTGGAGGGTGGTATTGTGTGGGTGAGGGGGAGAGATGGGGGTATGAGAGATAGATGGGGAGTATCATAAAGGTTGATAGTGAGGGGTTCTGGGGGAGATGAGGATGATGATGATGATGGAGAGGTGCTGGAGGAGAGATGATGATGATGATGATGATGATTTAACCCGTGCGGCCCAAATTTTTTTTCCTTGGAGCAGTTTGGCCCTTCTCACTTTACGAGTTGGGCAGGCCTGCTTTAGGTGAAAGTGTGGGAATTAGGGATAGATGCAAAATGGCAAGTGAGAGAGCACAGGTAAATAAGGGAGAGCAAGATAACAGGAATCCAAAACTAAGAGGCGGTTGAAGTCATTACTTGACATGAAGCGGCCATGTTTCCAGTGTTCCCAGTTCGGTGTGTTGCAGGTGCAGGGCACAAACAGCAGCAAACGCTAATAGCCCTTTCACCGCCGCCAAGGTGCTGCCTTAGCAGCGATGCAGATGTAGGCTGAAAGGTTCTTCTTGAATTCAGCTGTGCTCTGCAGGTCCTGTAATCCAGAGCAATAGGGGGTTGGGAAAGAAACAGAAGGTGAGCATGAAGAGGCCTCTAGTCAAACTAGGTATGACGGTAATTTCACGATTAGGAAGATCCACTAATCAGGTTTTTCTTTAGTAAAACAGGCAGTACAATTCAGGTTTTCCGATACCACCGGACCACTGACCTGTGAGTAATTGGTGTGCAACTCCTCTGCATCTGTCACCTAAAACCAGATGATATGGTTTCACAAGTCATCAGACTCCCACCCACAGCGGAGGGGGCTCTGTAATGTATTATTACCAGTGTATGAAAGACTGGAACGCAGGGGTGCGCAAACTGTGGGGCGCAGGGCCGGTGCAGCCTGCGGAACATGGTGTGCACAGGCAGCGAACATGGTTGTGTTGGCAGGCAGCGGCAGTCGCAGAAGAAACCAGCTGATGGAGTCGAAAGAAGAGGCCAGAACGCAAGAGGACGGCAGGGGAGGAGCGCGCGCCAGCGGTCTGACCTGGGACACCCCTGCAACAGCTACCCTGCTCGCCGCGATCCTCTTCAACCACACAGGACAGGAGGCACTGCTGCTGATGGAGCGAAAGGGTAGGCTGTGCGAATTTTACTCAAATATTTACTCAATAAATATTACTGAAGCACAAGGAAACACACCCCATATCAGTAATAAAAGTATTAAAAAAAATAATACTGGAAAGGAGGAGAGTGGATGACACTGGGGAAGGCAAGCAGGGGGTGGGGCGGAGGGGGAGAAAGAGGCAAATGGGATAAGGAAAAAAGGGAGGGGAAGGGAAAAAAGGGTATAGAAAAGGGGTGGATGAATGCCCCCCAAAAAAGGATTGCCTGTGTGATAGTGACAGCCCACCAAAGAAACAAATATTACTAGATACCAATTAAATTGTAATGTTTAACGGTTTAAAAAAAATGTTGCAATATGTAAGTATTTATACGTATTTGTATTCACATGGTATACCGTTTAATAACTTTTTTGTTTTCTTGTGATTTTGATTACATCAGGCAAAAGGGGGGCCCGGCAGAAAAGGTTTGCTCCCCCCTGCTGTAAAAGCATGTGAAATTATTTCTTGCCTTTGGATATTAAATCCTTTGGCAGATGGGTCAGCAAGGCATTGCAAAAAGAGCACTACCCCCTGTCTGGCAATGGGCGTGATTTAAACATTTTTAGAGTCTTTATAAAATACCTTATTTCTTTTGCTATGAAAAAAAAGGCCAAACATTTAAGGAACACCATTACATATTTCAAGCACACATTAAATAAGTTACGGTGGGTAAAAAAAAGTGCCAAAAACCCTCCACCGGGCAGCAAATACAAATATCACCTGTGAGCACATTCACACGTCTCAGACAGGTCTGCAAGCAGTGGTGGAAGTACATGGTCCAGCCCAGTCTGTGTGCGAGCTGCTGGAGTGTGTGCTTGGCCATGCGGTCAGGGTAACAGGCAGGGGGAGGAGAGAGTGAGTGTGTGTGTGTGTGTGTGTCGGCCCTGCTTCAACCAGACACCGCAGCGGAACTGGAGTCTGAACTCTGGCCTTTGTTGGGCTGGCCCCCACGGCACTGTGGTAACGCCACTGTCTGCAACTCAAGGGAATGGTGTAAAGCAGAGTTGCAGACCTGCCTGAGAAATGTGAATGTGATCACAAGTGATATTATATATTTCAGAAGTAATTCAGAACAATTTCAGCTACTCAAATATTAGGCATTCCCTATAACTCAGAGATTGGCTGGAAATCACTGTGTGCTACCGGCATTATAACGTGCCATTCCCGCAGAAATAACCTATCCTGAAGGTGAGCTCAAGGTGATGCCTTCTAATCCAGAACATCTTCATGCAACTTATTTTTGTTCTTTTCTTTGGATTGTATTTGTTTTTCTTTACGTAGCCCCACAGCCTGCAGTTGGTTGTACACATGGAAACCTCTTCTGCTGTTTCTCACTCGGTACCCAAAGCAGGAAGCATAGAGCAAGGACGTGAGATCTCTCATCCTGAGCTTCTCTCATAAAGCTGCTCGATTACACATCAGAGGATGTTTTGGACATTTTTTTCCTTAGGAATAAAGCACATTATTTAAAATCTGTGAGCAATCAAAGTGGAAACAGATACTATGATAGAGCAGCAGTCTCTGCTGAGGTTTTTTTGTGTATAGTACACCAGTAAGTACCTTGGGGACATGCAAGTCCCCGGAGCTAAAAGTAACCGTTCAGCTCAGGAGGCTGCCTCAGTTTCAGTGCTTTAAATAAAAATAAAACCAATGGGTTACTTAATATGCTCTAATATACCATATTGATACCATGTTATATAGTCTGGTGAAGAAATCCTAAGTGGAAATACGCCCTCCCATAACAGCTGTAAGAAAAATAACCGACATCACTTGATTTACTTTATATATAAATTATTTATATCGAGAATAACCAATGTTGCCTAGCGGACCATCAACTGGTCATTAATGCATTGATAAAAATTGGACGTTCATCCAGCCGGGACATTAAAAACCAATTCATGTCCTAATGCTCCACTAACAGATCCAACTATTACAACAATCTGGTTCACAGGTCACACCTTTTTAATAGGCCAAAGTAACTGTACAGTTTATTATATTCTTCCTGAGAATAATTTATATCCCCCTGACAAACCAAAGGGGTGTTTATGTTTTACAGAACAAATGGTATGATAAGAAATTTGGGTAATTAAGCTAATAATAAAGAAAGAAAATGGGTTGGTCCATTTTAACTTTCGGGCAAGACGGGCATAGGAGAACTAGTAACTATGGTAATATAAAATATCACAATGGCTTTAACATTGCTTTACAAATTATATAAAAATGGGGTGAACATTTAATGGCTACAGAAATCTCACAATCTCTCTAAAACGCTGCTGTTCTGTTCCTAAGCAGTGCGTTTCCCCCACGCCAAAGAACGGCCGCTACAAAAAAAACTGGCACTTTATTCTGGTGAAAAAAAAAGACATACAAGAGTTTTCAGTTGTCTACGGTTAGCTTCCAATCAGGGGGGTCACACATCCACATTTAAGAGAAGAAAAAAGAGGAAAGGCAGAGAGATGGAAAAGAACCTTCTTTACATGTGTCTTTCAATGATTTAAGTCTTGAAAATATAGCTTCTTATTTTCTGTGTAAATTGTGAGTAGCATATTGCGACTTGTGTGTTTGTAGTAATACGAAAAGAATAGATTCCAGTTGTGGCGGCGGCGGTGGTCACGTTGCACACTGAAGCGGTCTGCTCTCCGAGTTGCCCGGATTTATTCGCATCACGGGGCCTCGCCCATGTTCAGCAGGTTACCCTCTGGCTCTTTCTCCGTGTCTGTTGTTGCTGTCCTGTGCTTCTTGGCAGCGTGGTTTTTAGACGCATGGCTGGCAAGGTTCATGCCATGATACTGCCACACATGGAGTCCTAGGCCGTCTGCATTTCAGCCATAAAAAAAGAAGGATAAAACTGCATGGAGGTGCCAAATTGTGGCAGCCAGCACTGGTGGAGCTGTTGTCCTCTGCTGTTTAGGATTGCTGGTGGAAGGCTAGATATAATCCCAAAGGAACACGTGTGTTGACGTCAAAAGAAACAGAACATCAGCTCTGGCCTTGGAGTTTAATGTGGCCTTGACTGGCCAATCATTTTCAATCTGGCTTGGTCAATAACATCTAGCAAGTTTTTAGCGTCCACGGCCAATGCGTGAGCAGCGGTGAGCATTTGCTTCTTGTACTCCTGCTGAAGGCTGGTCATGACGTACTGCTGCGCCAGCTTCATCTTGTTGATCAGCTCAGCCAAGTCAGAATTCAGCAGCTTCTGGGCCATCTCGATCTGAAACACCATTGGATAGGAGCAAACATGCAAATGAGTTTATTTACGTTTGCAAACACAGTCATAAAATGCCTGCTTTGTTAATTTCCAACAATTTTGTAATAATTGTGGGAGGGTGAGTGGCCGTGTTGGGCCATGGTTTCTTCCATGTAGTAACAAAGATGGGACAGGGAGGAGGGGGTATGATACCTTTTATTGGACCAACAAATAGTTGAAATGTTACAAGCTTGCGAACCTCTCAGGGTCCTTCATCGGGTCTGACAGAAATGCCATAATAATTAAGGCAAGCAGCAGCGAATCAGTATAGAAAATGTATGATATAGTTACTGCAGATTATCAATGTTTTGCTGGTTGATAAATAGTAAAACAACGGTTCATTTCCTAAACCAACTGTAATGCAATACTATAGGCCTGGAAATTCTCAGCATGCTCAAGCACTTCGGCCCATATCAATAAGCGATGCTCATGGTCCATTCAGTGCTTTATGGAGTCTTATGGCTTAGCCCCACATACTTAATGAGACTCGCGATGCTTACTTCTGTCTTGTTGTTTGGACACAGTGGGGTATATTCATGTTTGGACACAGTGGGGTATATTCATGCAAGTAGGATGAGTGAAAACAAAAATGTTAATGAAAGTAAATTTTCTGTCAAACATCTACCCCAATATGTGTTTACTCTCCTGGGTAATTTTGAAATTAAGGTTCTAATGAAGGGAACATGGTTACATATTGGTAACCCAACTCCTGTAGAGGCCAAATGACAACAGACTCTTAAAAGAAGGTGCTGAGAGTACGGTTTGCAACCACATAATGGTTTCAGTAACAGGCTACATAATATTTCCATGTAACAGTTTATTATTTCTTGCGATATCTTAACAAAAATACATCAAACAAATATTTACTCTGCTGAAAGTTATTACCGGTGCTGACACTTAACATTAGCATATAAAGGTAATAAATCCTGAACAAATGAATACCACTCAAAAAAACTAAAGAAAATGGCAACGTGATGTCACACGACCCCGGAGCCGTGCAGGGGGGGGGCGGGTAGGGGCGTGAGTCGGAGGGGAGGGGAAAAAGGGGGGCGCATGGCGGTAAGTTTGTGCACCCCTGTTGTAACCAATTGTGTGTGAATGTTGGATCCTATACTTGCAATATTGTTGTATTTCTTTGTCCGGAGACGTCCATCTTTAATTCGACCACATTATATTTGATGTTCAATTACAGGTGATTGAGCAGACACATTTATTCTCTATACTGCTTAGAAACATATCGAAAAGGAACAAGCAATATCCTATTAAGAATGTTTACTGAAACCATGTGAATAAGATGAAACTCCAGCATTACTTGGAGGAATAGAAAACATTTATTACACTTTTCTATGCAAGTGGATTGCTGAAAATGGAAACTTTATACGGGATTATCTGAACCTATATATGACCCAACGGGTTCAGTGAACTCTGCCTGAATTATTTTTATGCGGAGGTTTAGGATCCTGCTTTTCTATTTTCTTTAGTTATTTTTGAGTGATACCTTATTAAATGCAAGATTTTCTTTGTACTATTCCGTCTATATGTTGTGATCAGATCATGCAACTTTGATGGAGTAAAAAGATGGTGTACCTCTCTGTGTGTACTCGCAGGGAGAACTGGAATCGTTTCATCTACAGTTGCTAGCAAGGTCCGTAACGCCAAACCAACCCCCTGTGGGATTAAACCAACATGTCAGCGTGGCATAAAGACACTGATGCCAGGTGCTTACTGAAAAGCACCTTTCAGCACGTCATGATAACGCAGCAAACAGATTGTAGTGCTCTTTATTACCTTCACCATTGGCACGTATTCCTCAGGAGGAGCTGGCTGGATTCTGCTGGACATTTCTATCACCGCTTTCACCAAGCCCGTCACATTCTCATACACTTTGTCGTTGGTGCGATCCAGGTTGGCTGTTGGGGGAGGGCTGATTTCTTGTGGCTGAAGCTGTAAAAAAAAAAAAAAAAAAAAATGGAGATAAAAATCATAAAAGGAAACAAAATAAAACTTAATTGTCACCAGAAGGTGGCGCTTTGCATTTTACACATCACGGGAGCTGAATGACCAACGCATCACGTAACAGACCCACGGACTTTGCAATGTCAATCACCGCTCTCTTATTAGGGGTTTCTGGCTGGTATTTAAACAGCAATTCACGCCCCTCCCCCCCCCAAAAAGGAAGTCCTCACACAATCTGACCGCTCATTTGTATATGTAAAGTGTGCGACGACGTATAATTCTTGCCTAAACCGGCAATCGTTTGATGCTCCTGTTATAAATCTGTATAAATCCTGATTGTGTGACTAACATAATGGCCACCTTCTAACTTTGTGCTGCAGTCTGTGAAATGCTGCAACTGATTATGTAACATTATATTACTTAGCATAACACATTGTTACTGCTTGCAGAGTTATAGACATTCTGTGGTTTGGAACACAGAAATGGTTTGTGATACTTTGTTGCCACAGGGCAGAGCTCAAAAAGGTGTATGTCAAACCCTGTTTCAAAACAGGAAGTGGATATGACTTTATAAATGGTTACTGTAGCCACAAAAGGATTCTCAGTACATTAAAAAAAAAAATGGCATTAGGAGATAAAAAAAATAAAATCTAATACTACAGAACTTATTTAAAAAAACATAAAAAATACGTAGGATTTTTCATGTTTTGCCGCTTTAAACTACAGAATGTAACATGGGTGGAGTTATTAAAATCATCACGGAAAGGACTTCCCAATGGTAACAAGAAAGGAGACGTTTCATTTCTTGATGACGAGCAGAGCGGATTGCAGCTTTAAAGGGCAACGCCTTTAAAACCAGTGGCCCCGCAGTGCATGTTATGTAATGCAGGAGCGAAGGATACAGGGAAGAAAAGTATCAGTACCAGTTTCAGACCTTGGAATGACTATCTACTATAAATGTTCCCATTTCTCAGGCATCCATCCACCTGGGGACAAAATATGTCCGCCAAATCTCACTGGACCCGCAGGAAGCTGCATCACCACCTGTTACCGCTTGCTATTGGTCGTCAGAGGCGGCCATGGTAGATTCTCCAGGAAGTGCAAAGGCATGGAAAATGGTAATTAACCTGGGAGTAAGGGGGTCCCAAGAGTAGAAAATAACACTTCTCAGCCCTGGCGTATCGCCTGGTTCCAAGAAAAAATATGAATTGGGCACATTTAACATTTCTGTTCTAAAACAAATACTGTGCTGTGATTATATAGTTGGCGGGGCAACCCTGGCTGGGCCAGATTGGTTACCTGATCACTGGCACGGACGCGTGTGCCTCCCTGTCTATATCTCTATATCTATACATAATATATATATATATACACTTTTTTTTACCCACCATAACATATATATATATATACATATATATACATATATATATATATATATATATATATATATATATATATATATATAAAGGTTATGGTGGGTAAAAAAAAAGTGACAAAAACCCTCCACAGTAAAGCAACTGTAAATATTACTGCATATTTGCATGTCTTAGACAGGTCTGCAACCCTGTCTTTCCCCATTATCGCCCAGCATACAGCGCTTCCACTGCAGCAAGGGATTCTGGGAAATGACATGCAAATGAGCACTCAGTGCCACCTTTTGTCTCAAGCTCGTATTACACAAGCAAATCCTCAAGCCAATGCATGCTGTTTTAAACACAGCTTTTAGACAGAGGCTGGGATGAGATGAGATGCAAAGCCATTAAACCCACTCACAGACATGTTTCAACCTTGATGGGTATCATCAGTGTGAGGTTGGTTGTAATGGCTAAACTGGTTTTGAGTCTATAGACTAGGTAATCACCACAATTATTAAGGTTATGGTGGGTAAAAAAAGTGACAAAAACCCTCCACAGTAAAGCATAAAGCAACTGTAAATATTACTGTATGCTCATTTGCATGTCTTAGACAGGTCTGCCACTCTGTCTTTCCCCATTATCGCCCAGCATACAGCGCTTCCACTGCAGCAAGGGATTCTGGGATTCAGGGTTGCAGACCTGTCTAAGACATGCAAATGAGCATACAATAATATTTACAGTTGCTTTATGCTTTACTGTGGAGGGTTTTTGTCACTTTTTTTACCCACCATAACCTTAATAATTGTGGTGATTACCTAGTCTATAGTCACAAAACCAGCTTAGCCATTACAACCAACCTCACACTGATGATACCCATCAAGGTTGAAACATGTCTGTGAGTGGGTTTAATGGCTTTGCATCTCATCCCAGCCTCTGTCTAAAAGCTGTGTTTAAAACAGCATGCATTGGCTTGAGGATTTGCTTGCGTAATACGAGCTTGAGACAAAAGGTGGCACTGAGTGCTCATTTGCATGTCATTTCCCAGAATCCCTTGCTGCAGTGGAAGCGCTGTATGCTGGGCGATAATGGGGAAAGACAGGGTTGCAGACCTGTCTAAGACATGCAAATGAGCATACAGTAATATTTACAGTTGCTATATATATATATATATATATATATATATACACACACACACACACACACACACACACACACACACACACACACACACACACACACACACACACACAGTGTTCGACAAACCTATACATTTGCTCGCCCCGGGCGAGTGGATTTAACCCCCGGGCGAGTTAATAGTGGCCCAAGCAGCACACATTTGGTACTAGGTGGCGAGTAGATTTTTTTGTGTGGCGAGTAGATGTTTTGGTTATTTGTCAACCACTATATATATATATATATATATATATATATATATATATATATATAATATCTGCTAAGACAACAATAAAATGGAAAACAAGAGTCATCAGGTATAGTTGGAACATAAACCAGTGAAGGAGCAGTGAAGAGTCAGGACAGGACCAAGCAGGCAACAGACACAAGGGAGTAAAATAAGAGAAAATTATTATAAACCGGTAAGTATGCAGCAGGAGGGAGAGAAGGAGTTAGAATGACCGAGAAATATAGTGAAAGTAAAACAGTAGAAAAGTGTGAGCGCGTGAAAGACAGAGAAATAGAACAGTTGACTTCTGGAATCCTCGCTTATTTATCAAGTAGAATAAATAAATAGGGCTATAGTCCGTTCATCTGTTAAGTAGAAAAGTGAACAGGTAGTTAGAATAAGGACATAGAAAGCGGAGATAGGTGATATAGATCTCGCTTTTTTAGAGGGAACGAAGTTCATGTACCTTTTATCATAGCTCTATTGTGATAATCTAAAAAAAATTTTTTTAATGGTTTATAAAACAATTAGAATGTAATAATTATTATTGACAAAAATAATAACCGATTTGAAACTATTTTGAAATGTGAATAACTGTGTATATTATTGTGCATGTCCAAGAATAATTTTTCCCCAGGTCCCATCCTCACTTCAGAGTACACTCACCCTTTTTTCTTCTTCTAGGAAAATAAATAAAGTGTGTGTGTATGCATGCGTGCTTGTGTATTTGTGCGTGCGCATGTGTGTATGTGTGCGTGTGTAAATCTTAATTAATAAAGCCCTCACAGTGCTTTACAAAAGGTGTGTGTGGAGGGGGAGTGTATAACAATGGTGTGGGTAGGTGTGGAAATGTAAGAGGGTGTTGCATTTCTGTTCATGTGTGTGGCTAATATGTAGTCCCTAATGGTATATAGGGATAGAATTAGGATTTGGACCTCTGGTGAACAGGACTTCATCCAGTTCCATGAGAACTTCAATACCTTCCACACGACCATCAACCTCAAACTCACTCATTCCCCGGACGAAGTACATTTCCTGGACACCACCATTACTTAAGTAATAATCCCCGAAGAACAGGGCATTACTGGCCAATAATGTCCTGGCTGGAAGAGTTGAAGGCCTGACTATTTGTTTTTGATTATTTAGCTCGGCTAACATGGTACACATACCTACCTACACACACACACACACACACACACACACACACACTTAAGTTATGGTGGGTATGTATATATATATATATATATATTTATAATATACACACACAAATATATGTATACACACTCACACACCTCTATCTCTCTGTGTGTGTGTGTGTGTGTGTGTGTGTGTATATATATATATATATATATAAAACATAATACTGAGTTAAGTTATGGCGAGTAAAAAAAGTGACAAAAACCCTCGACAGGAAAGCAAATATGAGCATACAGTTATATTTGCATATATATATATATATATATATATATATATATATATATATATATATATATATATATATATATATATATATATATATGTGCGTGTGTGTGTATGTTACCATCTATTGGTCTACAGTGTGTGTGTATCTATATCTCTCTCTCTCTATATATACATACACACACACACACACACACACGACCAATAGATGGTAATATATATATATATATATATATATATATATATATATATGTATAAAATTTGTATACATGTTACCATCTATTGGTCTACATTGTGTGTATGTGTATGTCTATATATATATATATATATATATATATATATATATATATATATATATATATATATATATATATATATATATATATATATAAAGCAGAAAGTAGCCGTGTTAGTCCAGTTGCGATAGTGCAGAATAAATGAGTTCTTCAGTATTAGGTGATACCTTTTTTATTGGACTAACAATTTATGTCATAGGACCATATATATATATATATATATATATATATATATATATATATATATATATATATATATATATATATATATATATATATATATATATATATATATATATATATAGACACACACACACACACACACACACACACACACACACACAATGTAGACCAATAGATGGTAACATGTATACAAATTTTTAGAAGCGTAAAGATTTAATGGCATAGATAAAACAGGAGACACAGCGATAATAAAATTGAGGGAGAGAGTGAGCGAATGTAAAGGGGAGAAAGGGAGAGACTATTTAGAAACGGACACCTATGCACTGCATCTGCAGATGAGTTATCTAGGTCACACATGGCAATAGAGTCAGACACGTAATAAAGATTGTAGGTACACAACCAGAGACTGAAGCCATAGAGACAGTGACTGTGCTAAGCTGATGGTGTCCTGGGAGGCTGTTCTATACAAGGTTTTATCACCGCTTAGTTCCTTGCATTCGCTGTGGAGAAGGAATAGCAGCAGATTGGAGAATACAGTGAGCGGGACATCAGCCAGGAGTATCCTCAAGACAAAGACGGCAAAGCCAAGTGGGGGAGGAATCAACACGTTATATATCAATCCAAGCCCTGGCAAGCGTCAAATGACACCGAGATGGCATGTGATGCTGCAGCGACATTTGATGCCATGCTGCTGCAGGAGAAGGTAAGAACGTTACAGAGGCCTCACGCTCTCCCCCGCTAATCAGTGGGGAAGAGAGCGGGGTTGCGTACATGGTGGGGGGGACGGGAGGGGAAATGGAAATTTCCCGCCCTAGGCTCGGGCCTAATGGGAAATACGAGACTGAGTGGAAGCATTGTATACCAACAGATAAAAGGAAAGACAGGGTTGCAGACCTGTTAGACATGTGAATGTGTTCATAAGTGGTATTTTTATTTGCTAGATTTATTTTTGCAACAATTAGTGTAGTTCTCGCTATACTCTCTTACTTCGTTACATAGTTGCATAGTACTTGAGGTTGGAAAAAAACCTACAGTATGCTAAATGTAGACGACAGATACGTTATCCTATATCCGTACAGTATTGTCCCCGAATATAGTTATATAGTTATCATATCCCCTCTTAGATGCCTCTTTTCTAAACAAATCTAATTTAGCTAGCCTCCCATAAATCAGATTGTCCATCCCCCTTATTAATTTGGTGGCTCTTCCCTGCACTCTCTCTAGTTCCAGAATGTCTTTTCCAAGGAGTGGTGCCCAAAATTGTACTTCATATTCAAGGTGTGGTCTACCAATGCTTTATAAAAAGGAGCATCATTATGTTTTCTTCCCTTCCATCCATTGCCCATTTCATGCAAGACAAAAACATAGATAATGATAACGCTCAATTCCAAAATGCATGTAAATACAAAAAAAACACCAGGTGCATAGGGAAAATCAATTAGAACACAAACAAGACAGTGACTGAGGTCACATGAGTCCCTTATTAGCACGCACTCATGGTGCAATAATAAATTAATATAGGGGGATAAAGTTATCCACAGAGAAGCCTCACGTTCAGCACTCACCCACAAATAATGGGGCTAATAATGTCAACAGGACGTCTAACCTGCTAAAAATAGAAAATAATACATTTTTAATAATACAATCAAAAACGCAGAAACAAGTGAACGTATATATCAGTGAGTTAAAAATGGATTAAAAGTGAATCACCAGATAGGGAGGTGCTATGCACCCACTGATATATACGTTCACTTGTTTCTGCGTTTTTGATTGTCTTATTAAAAATGTATTATTTTCTATTTTTAGCAGGTTAGACGTCCTGTTACCATTATTAGCCCCATTATTTGTGGGTGAGTGGTGAACGTGAGGCTTCTCTGTGGATAACTTTATCCCCCTATATTCAATTATTATTGCACCATGAGTGCGTGCTAATAAGGGACTCATGTGACCTCGGTCACTGACTTGTCTGTGTTCCCGTTTAATGCAAGATAAGATCGTGTTTGCCTTTGCAGCTACTGCATGTCTTTGGGCACTATTGCTAAGCCTGATCACTACAAACACTCCTAAATCCTTCTACATCAAAGATTCTCCTAATGTATTACCATTTAATTTGGAACCTGCCTGTTTATCCTTGCTTCCCAAATGCATAACCTTACATTTACCTGTATTAAACCTCATCTGCTATTTACCTGCCCAAGTTTCCAGTCCATCCAAGTCCTTCTGGAGAGAAATTACATCCTGCTCTGATTCTACTACTTTACACAATTAAGTGTCATCAACAAAGATAGAAACTTCTCTCTATGACAATCTCAAGTTCATTAATAAAGAAGTTAAAAAGCAGGGGTCCCAGTACCGATCCCCGAGTTACTCCACTCACTTTAGCCAAACCTGAAAAAGGTCCATTTATTACAACTCTCTTTTGTCTATCCTTCATCCAGTTTTCAATCCAAGTGGATTGAAAATGCTCTAAAAAAAAAACCAAACCCTCCTTCCACCACTTTCTCTCATTCTCAAAGTACTGTCAGGGCCTCCTCCATAAGTATAGGCAATTGATTATATTTGTCATAGATAAGTATGCGTGTGTGTGGCGGTCAGTTCTTGGTGGGGTCGTTGTGGGGACCGCATAAAGGGATTCAATAAGTCCCTACATCCCACAGCTAGCTAACACACACACACACACACACACACACACACACACACACACACACACACACACACACACACACACACACAAAAAATACTAGCAGTAAATATGTGAATCTAGCCAATAAGGGAGCATGAATTATGATTGTGGGAAGTTGGGTTACTTACACACACGCACACACGCAATTAACTGTACTTGTGTATATGTGTAAATACCAGGAATAAGTCTAGCCATTACAAAAACGCGTTGGCAGTGCCTTTTTGTGACGACTTTATGCCCAATATTAATATAGTCATATTCAAGCTAAATAGGCTAAAAAAAATAAAAAATAGTTACAACTCTAGTGCCTAAATATGCTACAGAGATGGGGTGAGCAACCTTTTTACACGGAGCACCTCTTTTCATCCGTAAACATTAGTTGGCTCCCCCCCCCCCCCTTTGCCTGATGTAATCCAAATCACATGACCTTTTGTTATTAATTGGTATACCATTTTTAAAATAGTAAAACATGGCAAATGTTATAGGTTTGTTTTTCAATAAATCAGCATATAAGTATAAGATAATACTGACTGCAATTTTTTTCTCCCCTCTCTCCCCTCCACCCCCCCCCATCATCTCTCTGCATCTATCCTCCTCCTCATCTCTCTGCATCTGTCCTCCTCCTCCTCTCTCCCCACCCGTCCTCCTCCTCTCTCCCCACCCGTCCTCCTCCTCCTCTCTCCCCACCCGTCCTCCTCCTCTCTCCCCACCCATCCTCCTCCTCACCCTTCCTACAGCTCTCTCCCCCTCCAGCATGCCTATCTGTGGGACAGGGTGGTGATAGAGGCAGGCAGGGGGTGGGGAGGAGATGATGGTACGTGCCGGCGTGCTGCCAGAGTGAAGCAGAGGAGCAGCCGGCAGAGAAGTTAGGAGTTGCACGGAGGCAGAGCAGGACAGCCAGAGAGGAGCGCGCTATAGCAGCATAGGCACTGGAAGGAAGAAAGACTTCCAGGTCGGACCGCTGGGGGCGCTCCTCTCCGGCCATCCTGCTCTGCCTCCGTGCAACTCCTAACTTCTCTGCCGGCTGCTCCTCTGCTTCACTCTAGCGGCCTGCCGCCGCCTGCCTCTATCCCCACCATGCTTCACTCTGCGCCCCCAGAGGGGCACTACTCCCAGTTTGCTACAGAGGAAAAGCAACTTTCAGGCTAATGCTATTTTATTTGTACAGGGATAAACAGAAATAGCGCAGAACTGCCAAATAATATTTAGTTTCTGAACACTCACAGGGTTTAAAGGCAATTATCCGGGTAACATTATAGACCAGTCATCATTATGCATGAAAATTGCGCCTGCCTGTAGACCTGCTATGTACAACCCCCAGTGTAACAGTATGAGAAGCTTACCTGAACCTAATGCCTTTTTCTAACATTGTGATGCTATTTGCAGTGGTGTTTGGGTACAAGTTTATTGATGCCTGTACATCTTTTATTCTGGTGATGTGTCCAGCTCCCCATTGGGCGTATCCTTCAATTACAAATGGACGCATTCAATGTAACATATCACCAAGTCACACGCTTAAAAACCCCAAACATTTGCACCCCATTCATCAGGAAACGCCAGAACAGGGTTATGATCCCACCTGTGATTTAATCCCATGATTCCCCCACGACATAGCTACCATGTCATGAGGTGTGGAACTACAGTGGCCCCTGACGTGGTAGCTATGTCGTGGGCTTTTTGCTCGTTTTCTAGGGGAGATCTGACTGGACAAAGAAGGGAAGCGGGGATGTCACGATCACATGGTCAATGTGCCGGACAGGGGGGGGCCAACGCCAGTCCTCAACGCCCACCAACAGGTCAGGTTAAGGATAGCCCTGCTTCAGCACCGGTGGCTCATTGAACCATCTGTGCTGAAGCAGGGATATCCTGAAAACCTGACCTGTTGGTAGCCCTAGATGACTGGAGTTGGTCACTCCTGTGGCAGAGATTGTGTGGCACTCTGGTGCCGCAGCCTCGCCAGCACTCAAAGGTTTAATCATCTTGTACAGTGCATGGCTTTTGTCAATTGTTTTACCCACGGTAATCTCATGGTGTCTGCTTTATTTACAATGCAGAACCAGTAAATCGTGGTCAACCCGAGAAGCCCAAAAGGAGGAAATTGCTGTTTTTCAGCGGGTTTTCGGATTCTGTTACTTCCTCATATCACACTTGGTTGTACACGTCGTGTAACACAGCAAACGAAAAGTGGCGTTCCCACAACACTACCCAGAATTCCCGCCTGCCAGTGAAACCCCCTCATGACACCGGACGGCGAGGTGAATTAATCAGGTTTGTGTGACTTGTGGAAGATGCGGACACACTCCGGTGTGTTCTTTGTATTTGCAGGGATTTAACAACAAAACACCACAAGGGATTTTATGGGTCAGAGACTTGTACTATGGCACTCCTGAATGATTGTCACTTCCTTCATCATATTGTTTTACACTGATTATTATGCTACACACAAAAATCCTACTATTTCATATACTAGAAAGCTTAAAAGAAAACCGCACCAGTTGCTAAACAGCGACATCAAAAATATATTTACAGACGTTAAAGTCTTCGAGCAATAATTGTTTGGTGCAAGTTTGCGATTTGTTCTGTGGATGAGAGTTCCCCTTTGGCCTTAGTACTTTGTGTTCAACAACATTGCAAATAACGACTACATGAAAAACGGTGGGAAACTGGCACACAGACACACACAAGAAGTGCTTACCCTCCATGGCTAATGTCGAGCAGAGTGTGAGGGGAGGTTAAAGAAATTTACCAAAGCAAAAAAAAATAAAAGGGAAAAAGAAACACAATATTAATAAATGCAGCTCAAAAATAAACAGAAAATGTGCAGAACAAAAATAACAAAATGCATAAACAAAGCAAAGGTACATCTGTAAGTGTTAGCTAGGAAAGGCACGTATGGGGACAGGAGCTTTCTGTATGTGCTCAGTCTGTGCTGATGAATAGCAGATTGCCATGCATACAGTGCATGCTTCCTTTTGCAACGCAAGGAAAACATGGCATGCAAAGTTCAACAGGGATAAATATTTTTAACATGCAGAGAACTGAACCGGAGCTAAAAGCGGCGTGTCATGTTCCAGAAGTTAAACTGAAAACTCTTTTACGGTTGCATGAAACAAACCTGAATTTGACCAGACACCCCCCCTCCGCATATAAACTTTCCCTTACAAAAGGCAGCTCATTTATATATAAACCTGTTAATAACTGTAGCTCTTTTTAAGCAACAGTAGAGGAAGAAGCAGCAGCAGCAGAGCAGACTCCATGAATGCTCATTAGCACAAGTCACACTGAACTGCATGCAGAAATCCCACTAGTGCAGGGGGAGCCAACACCAATCCTCAAGAACCCCCAACAGGTCAGATTTTCAGGTTATTCTGCTTCAGCACAGGTAGCTCAGCCAAGACTGAGCCACCTGTGCTGAAGCAGGATATTCTGAAAATCTGACCAGTTGGGTGACCGAATTGGCTACCCCTGCACTAGAGCGACATGGGAGACCACAGACGGATGTGAGTGAAGGACAATTTAGGGTTACATTTCTCCAAGAAGAATATTTGGAAGATATGGTGATTCTAAACGGTCACTATTTTAATTTTCAAATGAAACATAATTCATGGAACTATTTTACTGCCCAAAGGGATTTGCAATTTAGTGAAGAGGCTTATACAGAATTATTGTGCTGAGTGGTAGTGACAAATATATAGGAGTATATTCACAAAGTGTGGCACTGTAGCTATTTTAGCTTAGCTACAAATACTTTAGTGCATATACTCAAAAGAATAATATACAGCTGGTCAGTATAAAAAAATAAAGAAAAACAATGAAACCAATGCATCAATATGCACTGGGGGTGGCCATTTATCTTTGGTGCAATACACGCATGATTACTCTTGTAATAAGTTGCAGGCACTTCAAGCACGTAAAAGGTTTTAAAGTCCACATCCCATTCTCCTCTCCACAAGATACCCAAGGATGCCCTACCACCAGGTCAGAAACCGTCACTTAACGTGCAAGCGGCTTATGGTGAAAGTTATTAGCATTTGATAACCTGAAAGTAAAACAAATCAACTCAAAACCAGCCCTAGCAGAGATTGGAAGCACAGCTGAGATTTGAAGCACAGCTAGTACTGTTTATTTTATACATATTATATGGTTTGGAATCACTGGGAAGGTTGGCAGAATTTTCTCATAAACAATTCGGATTTGAGTGGTCAGCTCCAAATGATAAATGCTGACTTGTAGTACTGGAAGATCCAGGGGAAAGAAAAGCTCAGGGGATACATCAAACAGACAGATTTCCATGGAAAATTTTAAAGGTCACGGACGTCTCAATTTATAATTTGTCGAGTGACAATTTTTCATGCTGTTTTTATGTCTTGTGGCACTGATGAATGGACTTCAGAGACAAGAACATTTTATATTTTGTGTGTGCAATTAAAGCAGCAATAATATTTAATTACGAAATAAAGCCCAACCTTTCTCCAAGCTTATAACGTGGGGTGGATGAGCTTTTATATGGTCCTGTCACTGCTCAATAATAATGTTTAAATAATCTGCTCTGTTTTTGTTTACATATCTCCCTCTTCCTCTAGGAAGGTGATGAGGACATCCCAAACATGAATGGCATCAAGAAGTAAACCTTCGATTTGACCTGATAAGAGGTTGTGTAATAGACACACACACACACACACACACACACACACACACACACAATGAATACAGAAACAAATCCCAAATTTCACACACAGTAGTAATTTGTGTTACTGGTATTGATGCTTTAAGATTTTGTTGTATACACACCTGATATATATTTGTTCCCTTTATGGAGCTGCGAGTGATGCAGCACTATCCACCAATTTTTTTTCTGGCCCCATACAGCTTACAATCTAGATTTGGTGCCTAAGGCACAGGGAGGTAAAGAGACTTGCCAAGGTCACGAGGACCTAAAGCAGGGACATAACTCTGGTGGCCATGTCCCGCTCAGAAAACTTACTTTTTATAATTTGGTAAATATATTATTCAACAAACTTGTGATATACATACAGTAAACAGTATATACAAGGTTCAAAACCATTCTTTATGTGGTCTTGATAGCATACGTATAATTTTGTACTTACAATAAAGTGAATGTTGGATCCAATATACACAATTATTTATGCTATCTAAGCCTTTGTGTTCATGGAGAAAAATCACTGCATTTAATTATTTACCAGATGTAACCAGATTCAGCAACAGTTCCTGAACTGTAAATACATTTACTACCAGCGACTTCAATGCTACCCAGTTATTTAAATAATTTAGAATTCTTTAGGTATTGAACTATTGTTTTTAAGGAACACTACGTCCATCATTTTGAAACAGATGCATATGGTTTAGGATTACATATTAATTACCCATAAAGGGAACTGTACAGCCATGGGCAAATTTTGCCTGAACTTCCACCTTTTTGTAATATAGTTTTTATATTTTTGAGAACTTTTACCAGATACAAAAAAAAAAAAGGAATGACATGATTAGCAGCTAAATACCCTGCTATTCTGGTCTAAAAAAGCAGGTCAAGTACAGTGCACTTTTGAATTCTTTTATATGTAGAACTTAAAAGTGCAATATCAGCATCCATGACATGTACGGGAAAGTACAATTTGCAAATGTTAACTGGAGCAAAGAGAGACCAACTTCCCCATGTGGCTTAAGAAGAAACTTCCATTGGGCTTACATATATGTATGTGGATGCAGAAAAACCACACGCACACACGCACATATATATTATACATAATACATACACGCAGAAATACCCAACAAAAGGCACATGCACCTGAAGAAGTTTGATGCACATATGATGCTGTTTAAATCACAAGGCTTATTTTTCTTCATCACGGAACATGTAATACCGTATACTCGTGTTCAGGCTCCTACCTTCACTCCTTCATTGTAGCTGTCCACTGGACTGGTAAGACTGGCTAGGTTGCCCAGGTGGCTGGGGGCTCCTGGGCGAGGGGGCTTCTTTGGTGGAGCTGTATGCTCTGGGGGAAAAAATAAAATAATACTTTATCAGCGCATTTGTTAAAACTGCTCTTGTTTTCTTACACAAGACATTCCGACACAACAGAATGTTTAAAAGCGGAAAATATTTGAACTCAGAACTGCTCTTTGACACTAAAACAAGAGGCCTTAATGCTAACACTATCAGAGTTTTTTTTGTAATGTTTCTCCCTGCCTCTCTGTTCATTTTACAATATCGACCCTCTCCCCCCTCCCTGCACACTGCCGATGGATGGTCCTATCACTGTCCCTTTCATCCATTTATTGCCCTGTCTGTTTAGTCACCATTCTCTCTGCCATTCCTTTCCTACATCAACTGCATTAGATTGCTATTCTTTTACATCTGTGTTCATCTCCAGGAATCTCTGTAAATCAGTATTGCTGACCCGAAGAGAGAAAAATCTCCAAAGCTGGTCTCATAATATCAACGGTTAGTCCAAATAAAAAAGGCACCACCGAATACGGAAGTACTCATTTACGCTGCACTATCGCCACTGGACTAACACGGCTATTTCTATTTAATACAAGACCTTTTCAAACTTTGGTAAATTGCAGATACACTCAATACATTATCAACACCGCTACGCACAAAATAACGGAAAAGAAAAATACACGTGGCTCCAATATAATGTACAGTCGTTTCCTTTAGGACACCAGTGCCTGGCTTTGCTGGGTTAATTATCCTCTTTAGCTGGCATTTCTGGGGCAAAGATCTGCTGGCCTCCATGAATGTGCAATTATACATATTTACAGCGTGTGTGATGCATATGCTTACCTGGTTTCCCCACAGGTTGGTATATGTGCTGGTTACCAGTCTGCAAAAACAAAACCCAAGAATGTATTCATTTCTAAAACATATGTCACCAGAAAAGAGAGGTGTATTGCATATTCAACTAAGCCTCGGGATACAATATAACGCAATACACAGAATGATCAAATACATCTAAAAGTAAGAGACTTTCGTATGTTGTGATACGTTGATCAGACGTGTCCTGTGAGGTCTCCAAAGGCCAAGAACATGCTCCTCATATCAAAGTAGAGCGCTCACACGGGTCTAGCACATGGTACACGTGATCTCCAAGACCAATATAAAAAGGAGTAGTGCCAAAGCAGCAGTTCTTGCCAGGGTGAAAAAGCGAGGACCGGTCTCCTAAAATGTTCTTGCTGTATTGTAATTAAGTCAAATAGTTGGCAACATGAAATCTTTATAGTTCATTTTTAGATTTTAAAAAGGTACAAATCCAGTCCAAAGGATTTGAGAAATTAAAGTACTTTAATATGTATTTAGCACCTTTATTTATTTTAATTTTGCCTGTGAAATCACTAGGCCGCAAAACCATTATTTCTTTGAAGATGTTTTTAATGCCCAAAGGGCTACAAATGATAAGAATATCTCTGAATATGGAGGGCTCCATCATAAAAGTAACATTTTTACAATCACCGTAGAGCACACAGCTAAGTTTACGGAAAGTCTAAATGATAGTAATTGTGTTGATACTGTACAAGTAGATTACACCTTTAAAGTACAAGCATTGCAGTCCATTGTGACAGTTCTGAAAGCATTGTGTTGTAGGGCCCTTTAACAGCAAAAAGGTTAAAAGTGTTATATGTTGGGGAATATACTCGTTAATACTGCAGTCCATTAACCCTAAAACACAAAAAAGGGCGCAGGAGGGAATACAAAAGGAAAAAAAGCAAATTTAGGGATAATGCAAAATAATTTAATAATGACACAAAAGCATATGACACATAAAAATAGAGAAAGCGGAAGGATCACAAGATCAGTAATTCCTCTTCTCAAAAGCACCCATCAACACAGGGGAAACATACCCCATACAGACACACCCAAAAACCTCCCCACTGTCTGTCACTCCACAAGAAAGAGAAAGGCAAATATGGACAAGACAAAAGCTGCTCAGTAGCACAGATAAGGCTAAACAATAACACCCAGCCTTAGCCGCGTGATCACGCAGCGACGCAGAATCGTGACGACGATACCAGGAAGTTGCTGTTCCCAACTCCACAAGGACTCCATCATATACCTCCTAAGATAAGCTTGCTCTTTCCATCCTATGCGGCTAAGGCTGGGTGTTATTGTTTAGCCTTATCTGTGCTACTGAGCAGCTTTTGTCTTGTCCATATTTGCCTTTCTCTTTCTTGTGGAGTGACAGACAGTGGGGAGGTTTTTGGGTGTGTCTGTATGGGGTATGTTTCCCCTGTGTTGATGGGTGCTTTTGAGAAGAGGAATTACTGACCTTGTGATCCTTCCGCTTTCTCTATTTTGATGTGTCATATGTTTTTGTGTCATTATTAAATAATTTTGCACTACCACTAATTTTGCTTTTTTCCTTTGTATTCCCTCCTGCGCCCTTTTTTGTATTTTATTTTTCTAAGTGATCCCGTTGATCGCAGGAGAATAGGAGCAGCGGAGGGCCCTTACAACACCTTTGGGGCGAGTCTTTGGGGATAGCGCGCACTGAACCTTCTATCTAGTCAATTAACCCTTCAGCTAGTTTAACATTTTTACCGTGACCATTCTAATTCTGTGTACATTTAAGAACGGCTTCTTTATGGAAGTCCAGGTCTGCACCCTGATAGCATGGCTTCTTCAAGAACTGTGAAGTATGAAGTGCGAATGAACGATCATTTACTTTGGCTGATGCAGTGACAAGAGCTCTGTGGCTGGAGAATCTTATGCTGGAACGACGGCAGGCAGGAATTTTGTTGTTTTCTTATCTAAACCTTGAACTGATCCAATTTTCCTTTCAAGGGCTTCCAACCACAAACATTCCGAGAGTGTTCCCTCATTCGCCATAACTCCGAGGCATCAGAAGACAGAGGATTTCATGGGACAGAGAGGAATTCAGACCAAGGAAAAGACTGGTCGTCTCTGTGCTTTTAAAAGCTCCGTATGAAAAAAGGGCTGCTTCACTAACTCACTGCTTTTAAATATACTCTTGTGGTGTCACTCAGATACAAAAATCGATAAAAGCTCGTAACAGAAAAGTAACGAATACATTGCAGTCTCGACTCTTCAAGTAGAGAAGCGTTTAAAAAAACTAAAGCTACACAGCAAAATTATAATTATAAGAAATGTGATCACTTGTGTAATCTAGCTACAGATACTACAAGGAAGGTCCATTCACAGCAGGCATCTGCAGTTTATGGTAGAACTATAGGGCGGTTGACAATCGCATTTCTTACTCCCTCGGAATTCGAACGGTTTTAGAATCCATGGATATATTGTGCTTCAGGTGCCAACAAGTATGTCCTCGGTGCGCTGACAATAAGCAGCCTTTCAAACTCCGGCTTAAAGTCTGATTATCAGAGGCACAGAAAATACAAATACATACTTAGTTAGCTAGGTGCCAAGAACTTCAAATAATCCAATGGTCAGGTCAACGTTACCCACACATCGTGCTCTGGCTTACAGGTCTTTACGTAAAAGAGATGGTAGATGCACTCACAATCACGTGAGGAGATGCCACGGTGCTCAGAAAGCACCTTCGAGTTGCCGTATAGCAGATCCTGGGAAGAAAGAAGACAGCGCTCCAGTGGTCTTGGCAAAAAAATGTTTTAGTAGTGCAAAAGAATAGACGGTTCAGGCCTAGGACTACACTCAGTGGCATAGCTAGACATGCATGGGCCCCCAGGCAACGTTCTTTTCAGGGTCCCGTTAATATTAATACTGACTGCTATTTTTTTCTCACCCCCCCCCCATGCTTTCCCTGATCCTCGCCCATTATCCCTCCTCTGCATCATCCCTCCCTCTCCTCCCCACCACCATCACCACCTCTCTCCCCCATGCCTCCCTGTGACTGGTACGGCGTTAAACAGGAGAATAAGCTGGCAGAGGAATCAGTAGCTGTTACACAGACAGAGCAGGACAGTAGGGGAGGGGTGCGCTCTAGTGGTCTGACCGGAAGTCTCTTACTTCCGGTGTCTGCTGCTAGAGCGCGCTCCTCCCCTGCTGTCCTGCTCTGCTGTGTAACAGTTGCTGATTCCTCTGCCGGCTTATCCTCTGTTTAATGCTGGGGGCCCGCCGCCGCATACCATCTCCCCCACCTGTCTGAAGAGAGCGATGGGCCACCGCCAGGGGGGAAGAGCGGGCCCCCTAAGAGTGCAGGCTCGAGCTACGCCCTTGACCACACTAGGCCCGAAACGTTGATTATTTTGCACTAAAACATTTTTTTTGCCAAAACCACAGGAGCGCCATTTTCTTTCTTCCCAGGATCTTGCCGTTTTTCCAAGACCAGAGTTGCAGTGAAGCAGCTTCCCTAGTGCTACAGAAGAGATGCCCATTCAAATAAAGGGGAATACGAACTGGGCCGGAGGAAAGCTGCTTCACACAATAGTATACAAGGACCTAAAATGTATGCTCCAACAATACCAGGCATGCGGATCAAACAACTGTGAGTATGGGACGTGCCAGATGCCATACACCAAATACAACACCGTTAATCTTCTACTTTTTATTTATGTAGTGCCACAGTGTTGTACATAGAACTTGATCAGGCTCAATTCTCTGACCTGTACATCATACAATCTACATTTTGGGTGAGATAATTGACAATTGACAAAGTAATTGACACTAGAACAGGGGTGGGCAACTCCAATCCTCATAGGCAACCAACAGCTTTGTGTTTCAGGATATCCCTGCTTCAGCACAGGTGGCTCAGTCAAAGACTGAGGCACGGATTGAGCCACCTGTGCTGAAGCAGAGATATCCTGAAAACTTGAGCTGTTGGTGGCCCATGAGGATTGGAGTTTCCCACCCCTGCACTAGAATTTAAACAGCATTCAGCAGTTAGATAGGCAGTGACTTTACCCCTTGACTGCTCCTTTTCCTGCCAATGCACCCACATAATGAACCACCACTAGAGTTATCTCCAGGAACATTAGGTACACACACAGAGGGAAGGAACAGATAAGAAAACGGTGGAGCGGACGCTAAAATCATGCGGTCTGCAGGTCTCCCGGCGGCAACATGACAATGTAATGTCACCATAATGACAGAAGAGAGGTTCTGTACCTGGATCACATCCAAAATGCGAGCTTTGCACAAATTATTCTAGCTGCGTTAGGCATAATGAACACTGAAAAACACTACAAATGGGGTAACCGCAAAAATCTTTCAATTAAATTCAAATTATACTAAGGGGAGCAGGGAGAGATGGGGGAAATGAGAATAATTATTATGTAGGATTCTCTGCTATTACCTCTATAGAAAGGACAAATAGGTGTATATGACCATTAATGTTAATTATATTCATTACTATTTTTAATTAATAATATTATTAATATAGTAATGTGTGTTGTTATACAGCACAGACAATGCACATAGCGCTCCACATAGGATATTTGTAGCCACAATGAATTCCTACCCTAAAGAGCTTACAATCTAATTTTCTTTCTTTGCTTCAGGCACCAAAGAGACTGTCATAAAGGCTCAAATAGAAAATAAACTGGGATGCAGCAAACCTGCTAGACATACTTCAAAAGGCAGAGTTCCTACTAATAACATGAAAGTCACTCTGTTCTGACAGAAATAAAACTCTGTAACAGTATAAACATGCACACACATCACATCAATAAACCACTGTGGTGATGCATCCCTTAGCTGTAAGGAAGAGGGCATCAGTTTTAATCTTCACTTTCTGAAGCACACACAGTGGATTAATAACTAGTAACACTCTCTGTGCCAGTGGGGCCTGCACGGTGATGTTTTACACGCCCCGCTGCCAGAGACCTGCAGATCTTTATCTCCTACTTTGTGCATTATGATCAGAGACATATAGTGGGTTACACTGGACAGACTCAAACAAACAGATCATTTAACAAACACAGCCAGCAAATGAATGTGATAGAGAATGTCTGTACCATTCTATTAATGTTGTCCCGGTGTACTGTTATTTCAGCTCTGAGTGGTACCTGTACCACTGCCCTCATACCCAGTGATTAACTACAGAAAAGTCCATACACAGGTAGAAGCTCACCTGGGGCTCTGGTCTGTAACATGATTTACAGTTTGAGAAACATTTTCAGGTTTTTTAGGATGCTGAGAGACAAGATTGAGCTTCCGATTGGAAGATGGACTTGCTTCCAGTGCAAACTAGCTATGCAAAATAATTTCATACTTTAACAGCTGTGTTACACGCAGACCACAAAGCTCTCTCTGGGCTGACACCCCGGTGTTTTCCGGTGTGAAGCAAGCAGCACAATTAGACGCTGTGAGGCACACCACACAAACACTTACCGGGCACTGAAGACTCCCATCCACATGGTCCACGCTGCCCCTGGAGAGCCGGACATCTGGCTTCTGAAACAACAAAAATGCAAACCTTTTCAAAACCCTGCACTGGCAAACCGGACACAAGCTCTTTATCACCCCAACGCAGGAGGAAAATATGTCTGCGTCCGTCTTGCAAAGAGTCCTCGTAACTTGTACCCTGCAGCAGTTTAACAACTGGGAAACTGACAGCTTCTAATCTTTGGATCCATTCTTCCTTCTTAAAACCGTTACGGAGAAAAAAAAAAAAAAAGGAATCGTACCATTTTGCCAACACAACATTTGAAAACCTGCATTTTTTGCATTCCCTGGTGGCAGCAAGAACTCTGTATGCTGCTTCTTGAAAACAAACAGCAGAGAAGAAACTGCATTAATTCCTGTTTCCTGTTAGAGGAAGGCTTATATGTACTTGGCTTGGCTGCAACACCAAGAATGGAAGTGGGGCCAATTACTGAATCTTTTTAACATTGCATAAGCAATTTTTCCCCCTCAATGTTATTATTCAGGAAGCACTGGCGGACATGGCAAGAATGACTTGGTTTGTGCAAATAGCACAGATAAAGATTTCGCCATAATGCTGTCCGAAATGCTAATTAAGGAGTTATGGATATTATCAACAAGGAATATTTAATATTAATGTAGAGATAGGAAGGACAATTAGGAGTTCGTGTACAGGACACTAATGAGCAATAATTATAGTATCAAAACGCATGCTGCAGCAATGGGATCGATGCGCCCATTTAGAACAGCTATGGAACTGCCACTGTTGAGTGTTCTTTATTTTCCGCTCGGATGTCACTTGTATTTTCCGCTCGGATTAGTGGAAGCTGGTAATCTTTTACTGACTGTGTACCGGTGTTCTAAAATTCTGCAGTACGGCGCTGACTCTTTCGGTAGCAAAGTGGCGGGCCTTGATGCATTATGAGAAACTAATTTGACTCCCTAATGGTGCAAATACCAAACACGTCTAAAAATGTGATTGCCAATGAGAATTATAATGGAATGTGAGCTGGATTTTCACAAAGAGGTAATCTTGGAGGGGCCAAAAGGCACCGAAAGGTAAGCCAACTGTACTCTCCACCATCCTTAGGAAGGTCTCAGAGGTAGAAGCATCGAGGTGGAAATAGGAATGGGTGGCATTGAAGCCACTCAATCTTGACCTGCTATAATTATGTGGTACCATAACCCCGGGGTGCGCAATCTTTGTGCGCTGCGCCCCATCCGCCTGCCAGCCCCTGTGCCTCCCCTTACCTAAAATCCGGCGTGAAATGAAGTGCGGGGTCGATGACAAAGTAGGAGACACTGCAGAGGCCTCACGCGACCCTCCTCCCCGCCCCCGGCACTTAATTTAAATGCCGTGAGGAAGAGCACGTGGTCTCTGCAGCCGCCGCCTCTCCCCCCCCCAAAAAAAATCTTGCGTGCCCCCCACTTTGCACACCCCTACCCTAACCTACTGTCCCAACACTCAAAAAAGAAAACAGGGTGTCCATAGGTTTTTGTTGCATAATAAGAAATGGGGGAAAAAACAGACTAAAAGGAAAACCCGGTTTAGCATTCAACTATAAAGTTGAAAGAAGAAGAATAGGCAGTGCGGACATATGCCCCGTCCCAATGTTGCTTTTATTTGGAATACCCCTATTCTTTCCCCTGATGAAGATCTGGCACCCATCTTTAAATGTTAAATCAGCATTGTGGGTACAAATATACATTTGTATCATTTAAACAGGGTATGAAGTATCTCAAATACTGCTATCCAGTGTCATACTGGGAATGCCCATGGTAACTCTGGGATACGAAGACGGGATAGAGCAAGCACGTTACATACAGATAGCCAGCACCTGGAAAAGGTTTACCTCTTTCCAACCCATGCTTGGAAGAAGTGATATTGCTCATTACAGGAAACTTCCTTCCTGTTATTTATTAGTGAAGAAACATCCCTGGTCATACTGAAAAGTATTAGAAAACCCTAAAGTGCTTTTCAGCAATACATTATTTGGCTGCCCTCCCTGTGACACTTCTAATTCCCATCCATCAAACCCCATTATCACCCGAGGGGCACTGAAGATAAAGTTGATCAGCTTTAAATGGGTCATTACCAGGAATCTTTCTTCTTTTTCAAGCCAGCGCTGATCCTCCTCCATTTCTTGTTGTTGCCTTATTAACCGTTCTTCCATTAAATGTGTTGGCAGAACCTGGGCCAAGCACCTCATGTCCATGGGGCTGGAGTCCTGGGGGGAGTGGAAGCAGGAATGGCTAAATGGTCATTTATTTATTAGTCTAGCAGTAATATACTACATTAGTGACCTTCCCCTCCATTGTGCAAAACAAATATCGCTTCAGCTTTCACAACACAGACAAAATGGATAAAAAGAATACAACTTATATTAATGAATATATACATATACACCAAAAAAGAAAAAAAGGCCCTGAAACAAGCACTCAATATTACCAAAATAAGGCTAAGGCCCCGGTCACGCCGCTGTAATGCGCGCCCGCGCTTTTGGCGGCGCGTTCAGCCGATTCCCCGGTCTACAGCTCACTGCAGGAGGAGAGACCGGGGGGAGGGGGGGCGTGGCGGAGGAGTGACGGGGGCGCGGCCATGACGTCACCCGGCAGGTTCGCAGTCATTGGCTGAACCGCCGGGGGGCGTGCCTAATCGCTCGACGCGAGTCCTGCTCTCAATTCTATTGAGAGCAGGAGTAGCTCTCGCGCGAGCGCTGCGGCCCCCCCTCGCAGCGGGCCCGGCGCCATTGAGGGGAGGGCTCTCGTGCGCGCAGCGTCCGCCACAACGGACGCTGTAGTAGGCAGCGGGGGCAAGGCCTAAGATGGATTTATTGACCACACAGAAAAGTAACTGTTTTTTTAAATACTTTTCTGTGTGTCCAATAAATCCATCTTATTTTGGTACTATGGGTGCTTGTTTCAGGACCTTTTTTCTTTTTTCATATAATGTTTGACCTATAGCAGCGGTGCGCAAAGTGGGGGGCGCGAGACTAACAGAGGCCCCGCGCGTTTCTTGAAGGCACTTAAATTAAGTGCCGGGGGAGGTGCAGAGCCTCTGTAAACCTCACTTACCTTGGCTAAGTGAGCTGAGGTAAGTGGGGGAGGGGGCGCGGAGAGAGGGGAACCGCCGGCAGGGGGGCGCAGAGAAAAAAAGTTTGCACCCCCCTGACCTATAGCACCTCCAGTGGCATTACTTTGCTACATTTCTGGCTTTTTTTTAACATTATTATATATACGGGGCCATTTGATTGCGGTATTATTTGTGTGTTTTGATTTTATGTGTATATATATATATATATATTATTTATTATATACACACTATATATTGATGCACGCACATGAACAAATAGGAATTCCATATACAGTACGTACAAGACAATTTTTTTTAAAGTTTTAGATCTATGTTGGAGTGCAGGGGCGGGCAAAACCAGTCCTCAATGGCCACCAACAGGTCAGGGTTTCAGGATATCCCTGCTTCGGTACAGGTGGCTCAATCAGTGGCTCAGTCATTGACTGAGCCAGCTGTGCTGAAGCAGGGATTTCCTGAAAATCTGACCCGTTGGTGGCCCTTGGGGACTGGAGTTTGCCACCTGTGTTGAAGTGGATATACACGAGTAGGTCAGTGGCGACATATACTTATTTATGCACACAACTTGGTTAGTTTCTCCTATTACACATCCTATTCCATTAGGCCACACTAGTAATAGTTGGAAAATGAAAACGATATGTTACATTAGCAGTATTGTATAAAAGTTACGTGTCTCCTTGACGAGATCCAGGTTTGCGATTTGCTTTTTGTAGGACGTTTCATAATCTGCTGAAAATGTCTTGGCTCCAGGAAGCAGCACAGACTAGTAACTGGAATGATTGTCTGGACTCACCTGCTGCATCCCTTAACTCTATCTATGCTGGAAAGTCTGGCTCTTGGATCATGTGATTGCGTGTGCAGCGATTTCATGGCCCCCGGATGTATGGAATATAAGGGGAAGTTCTCTTTTTCCATTCCAATCAAGATAGCAGCTATCGGAGAACCGCCGCCTCAACCAGCTCCAGACACAAGACAAAATGACATTACCGTGTACGGTGTATGTCAAAATGGCCTATCAGCATGATGGAACTTGTGATGTGCTCTCTAAGTCACATTATATAAAACGAATAATATCAGGTATCCACACGGTTTATAGAGATCACGTTACTGAATCCAAGTTACCTCCATGTTGGGTTGCCACATAGATATATCCTGCGTCCGATGGTTCCAGGAATCGATGTGATCTAAAACGGATGCTTGACCTGGATACATGTTTCCTGGCATGGAGGGAATTCCGTGGGAAACAGAATACCCAGACACCTGCACAAGAAGAAATTACTGTTGCATTCAACATCAAGATTTTAATAAACTCATTATTAGAGCCACAGTTTTTATAGCTAAGTTTTTTAACGAAGATCGGCTACTTATCAGAGAAGATCTAATACAGATGTAGGATTCAATATTTGTACCGTGTATATGGTCTATTTATACCATGATGAACAAAGCTGAACGATATTATTACTCGTACATTAATTCTAAATAGTGGTTATAGATGTCCGGGATAACAGGGGGAAGGTACTGCTACCCATTTAATTATTTAAAGGCTAAAATATATTTTTTGTGTGCCTAATAAGGGCCTCTCTATCATGTTTTAATAGCACAAATGTACAACAAATGTTTTGCTTCTCTGTGCTCTTTGACATTCAAGCAGAGTATCATTTCTCATTTAGTGGTATTCAAAGATTAACAGGTTACCAACAAGATTTGGAATTTGTAAATGAGTATCCTTATTAAAAATTAAAAAGCCTTCCAAAGTACAGTATTTGGCATTGTAATAATAAATATAACAGGTATTCAGTGTTAAATTTGCTGCTTACACTTAATTAAACCCTCGTGATCCTTACATATCAATTAAAGCAGCAATATCTCTATTAAAAAATATATATAAATAAACAACTAAAAAAAAAAACAGCATTGGTCCCACTCAGCTAACGTGTTATTTCCAGCTCTGCGGATCCCAATGTTCCCGAGATGCTTACTAGGTTTAAATCTCCATCCATGGGGAACAAAATGGCTGCCAAATCTCAGGCCAATAGCAGGCCGCAACATCATTGGTTGTGGTTTCCTATTGGTCAGCATTTAAATACCCTTTAAAAACCAGAAAGAAATGCTGGAAACTTTACCGGTAAATATCTTGGTAAGCAGTGGGTCTGCAGAGCTGAAAACAGAGCCGTTAAGCGTCAGAGAGATTTATTAGTGGGGATTGCAGCTTTAAACACAAGTCTAGTTTTCCTTTATGAATTTGTGAAATTGCTCAGCAGTGCATGGCAGACAGCTCCAGTAGTAAATTAATAAAGGAAAACATATAGGACAGTAGCTGGAATACTAAACGGACGGCAGGACATAGCAGGCAAAACAACTTTTTTTTTTTTTAGAACTTAATGTAATTGGCTTCCTTACAAGGATCCATCAACCCTCAAGAGTACATTTTTAATATATGTGCTCCCTATGTATAAATGAATCGGTTTCTATTTTCTTCAATGCCTAATCAGATCTTGTAATTATTGTTCTTCTACCATTGGCAAATGATAGCAGCAGAATAAATGCAAAATAAAAATAAATTAATCTGGATAAATAGTTTACCAGTATACACATCAGTTTACAGTCAGAATGTAAAGATCCTAAAAACACTCAATCATTGGGTTACTATGGAGACATTAAAAATTCAACAAATTATTTAAAAATAGCTATAATTGTCTGACTTTCTTTAATGGTGCAAATCACTTATATTTAACATTGTACATGCTTTTGCCATTTGTTCACTGTGGGCGTTGGAGGGACTTGCCCCTTTAACTACAATACTACCAAATAATTACGTATTTAAAGACACGAATGCAGGAGTAATGGGTACATCTTGCTTCAGGCCCGAGCACAGTGGGCTTGTCTGGCAGCATAAGGGGTTAAAAATGCCATGTAATACAAATATACATTCACACGTCAATTTCTTGAAATTGTGGTTACTAAAAAATATATATATAAAAAAAATAAAAAAATGCCAAGCTAAATATATTTCATATTCCTTGGCGTTAAAGCCTTGGATGGTTGTTTAGTTAGGAAGAGAAAAACACATTCACACAATTTAAAAAAAAAACCCAGGTGTATTGTTTCAGCCAAAAAAGGGACATAAGCTCAGCTCTACTTCTGCAAATTGGTTTTGGAGGTATCATGACATTTACACAATACTCCTGCACATAATCTTTAAGAACTGTTCTGCTTATGTATATAGGCTCTTACTTGTTTCTATTTTGCCTTTGTGTTTCAGAAAGCATGTAAATAACCACAGCTAGATGATAAAAGGAACAAAAGGCACAACGGATTTAGAATATCCAAACTCATTTATTGAGCCAACACTAGTACCCTTTGTTCCTTTTATCGTCTATCCAGGACTGATCACAGGCTTTCGTACAAACATTGGAGCACTGGTAACTGTATCTATTTTGTTTACAATTTAAGGAGTGCAGCATTTTCCCTATCTGTCTGGAATAACCACAGCTAGGACATGGCATATTACTACACAGTGCACACTACACAGTACACAAGGTTAATGAAGAATACAAACCCATATTTACCTGGTAGTGATTGGGCTGTACCATGTGCTGAGGACTCGGAAAGAACCCTTCACTGGACCTTGGACTGGGGTACCCAGGTCTGCTAGGCTACAGACAGACAGAACACAGTGCTTAATGAGAGTGTCGCTCACTGTACTAAAACCTTGGCTGATCACTGTATAACCTCTCACATGGAAACCACATTAAACCTGGATCTATTTGCTGGACGTTTTGTCCCCTGACCCACCCACAGCTGTCTTCTACAAACACTACATATGTTGTGAGAAATAACAGCAGTTGCCTGGGCAGGTGGTGAAACAGTACGTGACGCTTGGACTTCTTTACAAGTGAGAAGGTCAGTAGACAGCATCTTTAACGCCCCTTTGGGAGCTAGCAATGTTATGCATTGTAATGACTTGCTTGCCACCTTCAGTAGACAAATGAGTTAATGCAGCTCATGGGTCAGATATAATTTACAGGCTAATGCCATTCCAAACTAAAACTGCATTGACTAGCTCAGACAGGGTAGACGGTCATGTTATGTCACACTAGACAGCAACCGAGAGTTCCATGTACAGTAGAGATTTATTTTTAGTAAATCCCATAGCTTACTTTTAAAATCAGGGCAGTTTGATAATACAAAGATACAGAAAGTGCCGTAGAAGATGAATTTTTGGTATGTCACTTTCGCAGAAAAATAAAAACAAGAATCTGTCTAAAAAAAAAAAAAAATACTGCGCATTTTACAAAAATCAGCAAAATGTATGAACCACTACCAGGGGCTTCCCAGGGACCCAGGTGCTACACCTGCCCCAAATCTGAGACGGACACGAATCAAAACGCTCAAATATTCTGCAACTATACACGTCTCACTATCACAACATAATGAGGAACAATGAGAGCCATTAATATTAGAGATGATAGAGATAGAGAGAGATAGAGATAGAGAGAGAGAGAGAGGTATCTGTGCCATGCTAGCCGAGCTTAATAATCAAAAACAACTACTCTATACCGATCTAGAACTCTATAACGAAATGCTTTTATTTGTGCGTGCTTTCGAGATACACTGATCTCTTCTTCTTGTAACATCGCCGAAGAAGATAATCAGTGTATTTCGAAAGCTTGCACAAATAAAAGCATTTCGTTTGCGGTATCGAGTATTTGTTTTTGATTAAAAAAAAATTATAAAATATCTCCTGATGAAATCCGCTGTGCCGGAAGAAACGCGTAGGGTCACGTGGTCTAATTGAACTACAGTGGTGGATTAGCTCAAACGCCAGGAAGGGGAAGGATTTCCCCGAGTCGCACGCAATACAGATCGAGTTTGCCAGGAACCACAGGCCGCAGTTTCGGGTTGCCGGAGGGACAATCTACAGAGGTCTGACGTGACGGAGCAAACAGACGGCGATTTGGCTACATGTTGGTGCATGGGCTTACCCATACAATGCTTTTTATGCAGAGACAAATTGTGAGTGTGCATTTGTCGTGATTCATGTCATTAAAACTTTGTTATTGGATTTTACACAAGGATTGGGCGCTTTTACTCTTCTTGTTTTTCTAATATATATATATATATATATATATATATATATATATATATATTTTTTTTTTCCCTCCATGTAGAGGTATCAGTACCGTGTTAGCCGAGCTTCAATAATCAAAAAATAAATAGATGATACCGTTCTGTGGCTAGTATTATGTTATATATATATATAAAAATAAATAGATGATACCGTTCTGTGGCTAACGAAATGCTTTTATTTGTGCGAGCTTTCGAGATACACTGATCTCTTCTTCCGGCGATGTTACAATGAATGAAGCAAGCAAAAGGTATACTTTTGCTTGCTTCATTCATTGTAACATCGCCGGAAGAAGAGATCAATGTATCTCGAAAGCTCGCACAAATAAAAGCATTTCGTTAGCCACAGAACGGTATCATCTATTTATTTTTTGATTATATATATATATATATATATATATATATATATATATATATATATATATATATATAAAACATAATACTGAGTTAAGTTATGGTGAGTAAAAAAAAGTGACAAAAACCCTACACAGGAAAGCAAATATGCAAATATAGCATACAGCTATATTTGTATATATATATATACAGCTAAACCCCGTTATAACGCGCCTCGCTATACCGCGAATCGGTTATAACGCGGTCTGAGCATGGCTCCCGAATTGAAAGCCTCCATTTTGCCGGCTTACCTGCATCTCAAATTTTCCATTTTGCCGCCTTACACACACTCTCTCTCCTCTTACAGCTGTGCTGTCCACGTGCTCATCATCTCTCTGCCCACGGTTTTTTTTTTTTCGAACATTCAATTCAATGCTTTATTGACTACCAGACACAGACACAAACACAATTAAACATTAATACATTTTGTACAAAACACATGCAGGGATTGAACTCGGGACCTTCTGATACCAATGCCTTGCTTCTTACCTCTACACCATAGGCTTGGTGCGACAAGACAGAACCTATAAATATATTTATCCTCTACAACACAAGGGACATGTCAATGTAAAATCTTAAGGCAATTTCTAGCTGCCTATGACATCACACAGTTCTGTGGTGTAGTGGAAGAACTCTTACCAACATATGCAAGGGTCCTGGGTTCAATTCCTGTATGAAATGGTATAATTAACTTTTTTAATAAATTATTATTTTAATTATGTTGTATAATTTATAAATATATAATCCTTTATTATTCTTTATTAAATAATAATTATTCATTAATCAATAATGATGTATTAATAATAATTCATTATTAATCATTCTTTATGATTAATTATGTATTATTAATAAGTATGATTATTAATTATTATTAACAGTTAATTAACTAATTAATAATTATTACTAAATACTTAATAATAATTATTAATACTTATTAATGAAACGTATTAATACTTACTAATTATTAATAATTAGTAAGTATTAATAATTGTTATTAATAATTAGTAAGTATTAATAATTGTTAATAATTAAGTATTAATAATTACTTAATAATTATTAGCACCCAATTAGTAATAATAATTATTAATACTTAATTATTAACAACAATTATTAATACTTACTAATTATTAATAGTTATTAAGTATTAATAAGTTTTATTAATAATTAAGTATTAATAATTATTATTACTAATTGGGTATTAATAATTATTAGGTATTAGTAATACTTATTAATTAGTCAAAATTATGAATTGTTAATGATAATTAATAATCATACTTATTAATCATAATATAATTAATAATAATAGTATTATTAATTAATAATTATTAAAAAAATAATTATTAATAATACTTAATACATAATTATTAATTAATTATTAATTAGTTAATTAACTGCTAATAATAATTAATCATCATACTTATTAATAATACATAATTAATCATAAAGAATGATTAATAATGAATTATTATTAATACATCATTATTGATTAATGAATAATTAATACTTAATAAAGAATAATAAAGAATTATATATTTATAAATTATACAACATAATTAAAATAATAATTTATTAAAAAAGTTAATTATACCATTTCATACAGGAATTGAACCCAGGACCCTTGCATATGTTGGTAAGAGTTCTTCCACTACACCACAGAACTGTATGATGTCATAGACAGCTAGAAATTGCCTTAAGATTTCACATTGACATGTCCCTTGTGTTGTAGAGGATAAATATATTTATAGGTTCTGTCTTGTCGCACCAAGCCTATGGTGTAGAGGTAAGAAGCAAGGCATTGGTATCAGAAGGTCCCGAGTTCAATCCCTGCATGTGTTTTGTACAAAATGTATTAATGTTTAATTGTGTCTGTGTCTGTGTCTGGTAGTCAATAAAGCATTGAATTGAATGTTTGAAAAAAAACGATGGCAAGAGAGCAGAGAGATGAGCAGAGCAGAGAGATATGAGCACGTGGACAGCAGGAAGAGGAGAGCACTGGTAAGGCGGCAAAATGGAGGAGATTTAAATCTGTAATGAGGAAGCTCCAGAGCTGATGTCGGTGAAATTTTAACGCGACCCCGGTTGTAACGCGGTCTTTGGGTTGTGGACCCCAAGGACCGCGTTATAACGGGGTTTAGCTGTATATATATGAAAAGAGGGGGTTAGTAAGTCTTAGAATCGAGGAAATAGGGTATATATATATATATATATGCAAATATAGCTGTATGCTCATCTGCATGTCTTAGGCAGGTCTGCAAGGTCTTAGGCTCATCTGCAGACATGCAGATGAGCATACAGCTATATTTGCATATTTGCTTTCCTGTGGAGGGTTTTTGTCACTTTTTTTACTCACCATAACTTAACTATATATATATATATATATATATATATATATATATATATATATATATATATATATATATATATATATATATATATATATATATATATATATATATATATATATATATATATACCCTATTTCCTCGATTCTAAGATGTACCTTTTCCCCGAATTTTACATGTCTGAAATCGGGGTGCGTCTAAGAAGAATCGATGTATTAAAAAAAAAAAAAAAAAGTGTCTACATTACTAACCCCCTCTTTTCACTTACCATTTTTCAGGAGAGGTCCCATGTCAGCGAAGGATGAAGTGGGTGGCGGCAGGAGAGGTCCAACGTCTGCAAATGGTTGAAGATGGACAGCGGACAGGAGTGCGGCAGGACAGGTCCCAAGTCTGCAGGTGAATGAAAATAAGAAGACAGTGGGCAGGAGTGCGGCGGCAGGAGATCATAATAGCAGGAGAGCTGAGCAGGAGCAGAGCGGCATAGGGTAACGGCTTGGGAGGCGCACACAGTAACACCGGAAGTTGACCGGTGTCTGACTTCCGGTTACAGTGTGCACCAACCAAGCCGTTCCCCTACGCCGCTCTGCTCCTGCTCAGCTCTCCTGCTATTATGATCTCCTACAGCCATCGCACGCCCGACCACTGTTTTCTTATCTTCATTCACCTGCAGACTTGGGACCTGTACTGCAGCCGCGGCACTCCCGCTGTCCATCTTCAACCATCTGCAGACGTGGAACCTCTCCTGCCGCCGCCCACTTCATCCTTCGGTGACATGGGACCTCTCCTGAAACAAATGGTAAGTGAAAAATAATTTTCCTCGATTTGTAAGGGCCAAATCGATGGTGCGTCTTACAATCGAGGAAATACGGTATATATATATATATATATATATATATATATATATATATATATATATATACTCAACTAATTCTATTCTACATGCCGACAGTGCGCATCCTTTTATCAGATTAAGGGTGTTCCCATCAGTGAATTTCTCCAATTAAGACATAATTGCTCAGCATCAGAGATTTTTAATCATAGGGCTTCAGAGCTGAAGAAACGCTTTCAGTCATGAGGCTACAGCAACAGAAGTGTTGATCAAGGTCTACATAGACCCAGAGAATCTCTATTGGCCCCAAAACTCGTCATGAACAAGGGATAATTAGAGAGAGAAAAAAAATCATACGGTTTATTGGGACTTAGAATGAACAATGGTCCAAGATTTGATATATACTTCAAAAACACTGGCATATCTTATTAACAGACATGGTTCTGGGAGATGTATTGGGCAATAATATTAGTCTTACTAGAAGACGTGCCTCTAAAATGCAAGACAAATTGGTGCACAGCCATTACTCTAACAAGATTGCTCAACCTCGTACTGAGAAATTACACAAAAAGGGCTCTTTAAATGTGGCGCCTGCTCCGCATGCAGATCTATGAAAGCTACGAATCATTTTTACAATACTTCCGGTAAAAATCAATACTACAGAAAAACTATTTTTTAATTGTAAATCGAAGGGAGTGGTCTGTCATCTGGCATGCACCTGTAATTTAATTCATGCAGGAAAGATAACCAGGGAGCCGAGGTTCTGTGTGTTAGAGCAGCGGTGCGCAAACTGGGGGGCGGACCCCCAGGGGGGGCGCGAGACTGCCGGCGGGGGGGAGCAGGGTTTACAGAGGACCCGCGCGCTTCCCGAAGGCACTTAAATTAAGTGCCGGGGGAGCTGCAGGGCCTCTGAAAACCTTTACTTACCTAGGCTCCGGGCGGCTTCCTTCCTGCGTCGCCGTGGCGGCATTTTGTCATGACGCCGGAGCGCAGGTAAGTGGGGGTTAGGGGGGGCGCGGGAGTGAGGGGGCCGCAGGGAAAAAAGTTTGTGCCCCCCTGTGTTAGAGCACAGAAGAAACATTGGGAATGATAAACAAGATAAAAAAAAGTGGAGAATTTTTTTTTTTTTACCACCGTTGCAAAACATTTCTGAAAGAAACAGGATTCTAATACAACTTTGCCAACGGCCTTTACAATACGCCAACTATCATTGGGATTAAACGAGAAGATTTGGAAAAGATACTTTTACGAAAAGAACGTAAATGGATTGTCAAATTAGGCTCACTTATGCCAGTGTGTCTCCAATGTTTTTATAATGAGTAGCGGTATGTTTCAAAGGTGATTGTATATGACTGAATCTGCTGTATATTGATATGATCCGTATATGTATCTCTTGTAGCTCACACATCTGCCGATTCCCAATGTTAAGTGATGTCCGCGGTGTAATCTAATTGTTGACACTACGATTGGCGCACTCACTCACGCCGAAGCAAAGATTGGTCCCTTCAGCTGTCACTCCCACCCCTCCAGCTGTCACAGCCCCCGGAAGAAGTCGTTGGGAAACGCGCATTGGGGCGGGTCTAAATCACGTCCTCTGACTTGAATGACGCATATTAGCATGCTGGCACTTGATCACTTGATCCCAAACATGCAGTTTTGTTTGTTCAAAAAATTTTCAACCAAATTTCACCTATGCTGCCCTTACTGAAGGACGTTTACCTTCACCTATGCTGCCCTTACTGAAGGACGTTTACCTTCACCTATGCTGCCCTTACTGAAGGACGTTTACCTTCACCTATGCTGCCCTTACTGAAGGACGTTTACCTTCACCTATGCAGCCCTTACTGAAGGACGTTTACCTTCACCTATACTGCCCTTACTGAAGGACGTTTACCTTCACCTATGCTGCCCTTACTGAAGGACGTTTACCTTCACCTATACTGCCCTTACTGAAGGACGTTTACCTTCACCTATACTGCCCTTACTGAAGGACGTTTACCTTCACCTATGCTGCCCTTAGTGAAGGACGTTTACCTTCACCTATGCAGACCTTACTGAAGGACGTTTACCTTCACCTATGCTGCCCTTACTGAAGGACGTTTACCTTCACCTATGCTGCCCTTACTGAAGGACGTTTACCTTCACCTATGCAGCCCTTACTGAAGGACGTTTACCTTCACCTATACTGCCCTTACTGAAGGACGTTTACCTTCACCTATGCTGCCCTTACTGAAGGACGTTTACCTTCACCTATACTGCCCTTACTGAAGGACGTTTACCTTCACCTATACTGCCCTTACTGAAGGACGTTTACCTTCACCTATGCTGCCCTTAGTGAAGGACGTTTACCTTCACCTATGCAGACCTTACTGAAGGACGTTTACCTTCACCTATGCTGCCCTTACTGAAGGACGTTTACCTTCACCTATGCTGCCCTTACTGAAGGACGTTTACCTTCACCTATACTGCCCTTACTGAAGGATGTTTACCTTCACCTATGCTGCCCTTACTGAAGGACGTTTCCATGCTTCCTCATCCTATGGCGGTATCGTTGATTCCTGAATTTTCTTCATAGATCTACGTATTATTATTGTATTCTGTGCATGTCTATATATCTGGCCAGGCACTTTTATTTATTTAGCTCAGCTAGGAGTACATTTGAAGATGTATGTATGTATGTATGTATGTATGTATGTATGTATGTATGTGTATATATAATAAATATTTGTAGCATTTTAAAAAAAAGAATGTTTTAAAGACATTTTTAATGTTTCTAATGTAGGAAGCATTTCCAAAGTGACAGCCCCCTTTCCCTTCTGATAGGCTCTGGCTTTTGAGCCCCGCCCTCTCTCTAGCAGTGCACCAATTGTATCTAGTAACTGCCCAGTCAGTCATATTCCAGAACTACATTGCCCAAAATGCTGAATTACAGTAATTAACCCAGAGCAAGTGATTGATTACAGGAGAACAGATCGATCTGCTGCTTAGCTAATCACTTGTCAGTGTGCAGATTGTATTGATGCACATATTGAATGATTTTTTTTTTTTTATATATATATATATATATATATTTTATTTTTAAAACAGCAGCTTGAAATGCAGCTTTATTCTATGGACTGGTCGGTCTAGGTTTCTGTGGAGAGATTTTCCTTCACAAAAGCCTTACATTTTGGGGTACAGTATATATCTTTAGCCTTTAATTGCATCTCTGTGTTGATTGTTATTGCTGCTTTGGTTGCATGAAGTCTGTGGGTTGTGCATTCTCCATTACCCTGTCATTGAGAGGCCGTGAGTTTTATTATGTGTTTTTTATTTAGTCTAACAAACTTTTTTTGTGTGTGCGCGCATACGCGCACGCACAGACACGCGCACGCACAGACACGCACACGCACGCACGCACACACACACACCAGAAAGAGGCTGCTCAAAGTATCAATATGAAAGTTGTAGCAGAAATGAGTTATCTAATCATCACATGAGCTATTGCTGATTAAATAATGTATGTATTATTGGATTACTGCAAGTCCAGTTTTGACTAACCCAGCCACATTAAATGCACAGCAAGAAGAAATATATGAGGACTTAAGGCAATAAAAAGAGCAAAAACAAAAGGCAGATAAAGGACACGGTGAAACCCCCAAAACGCTCACCTTAGGAGGCGCTTCATCTGATCCTCCCGAGTCCCAGGAAACGGTCACCTGACGCCGCGACTCCATTCTCATTCGCTCCTCTTGCTGCAGTTTCTCTTCTTCCAGTATTGTACTACAAGACACAAACACACAGACCCTGTACTACAAGACACACAGACCCTGTACTACATAACACACAGACCCGGTACTACAAGACACAAACACACAGACCCGGTACTACAAGACACAAACACACAGACCCTGTACTACAAGACACACAGACCCTGTACTACAAGACACACAGACCCTGTACTACATAACACACAGACCCGGTACTACAAGACATAAACACAGACCCTGTACTACAAGACATAAACACACAGACCCTGTACTACAACACACACAGACCCTGTACTACAAGACATAAACACAGACCCTGTACTACAAGACACAAACACACAGACCCTGTACTACAAGACACAAACACACAGACCCCGTACTACAAGACACACAGACCCTGTACTACAAGACACACAGACCCTGTACTACAAGACACAAACACACAGATCCTGTACTACAAAACACACAGACCCTGTACTACAAGACACAAACACACAAACCCTGTACTACAAAACACACACACACACACACACACACACACTCCTGTGCTACAAACACGCAGACCATGTACTACAAAACACACACACACACACACACACACACACACACACACACACACACACACACACACACACACAGTCCCAGTACTACATATTCTGCTATAAAAAAAAAACTAAACAAAAAAAACACTTGATAATAAATTCCTTCAGCAATCAACAGAATCTCAATATGCAGGTACAGTAGACATGAAAACTAGATGTCTGCTTATGAATATCAAATGGGTACAGTAAGCATTTCCATTTCAAATAAACAATTGAAAAATCCTTAATAACATGAAATAGTGAAAGCTATGTCATAGTCTGTAGGACACGTTTAGAACATATTGCAGGCAAATAGAAACACTTCATAGACAGAAAGTTCTTCGGGGAGGAACTGCGCTCACCCAATGGACATGTTTTATGTACTATGCTCTTCTATGTATTTGTCTGACTCTTCCCTGCACTATGTTGCTGTGTACACTGTATGCTAACACGGTAATATTCTGAATACATGGCTGGTGTTCTATAGATAAAAACACAATACATTACAAGTACCATACAAAATAACACATATGCGACTTTATTTTGGCTGTCCATTGAACTGTACGAAATGAATACAACCTCAACTTAGCAAACACACGATCAAACAAGCTGACATGCTCAAAGCAGCACGCGTGCCTTAAACCTTCAGCAGCCAAGTTTCCCATCTTGTGAAGTCCATACATCAGAAATGTAAGCCTTCAACAACACAGAAAAACAACACTATTTAGCCAACTTACCCGTGTGCTCCGGGAGTGTCAACGTGACTATCTGCAAGTTATCTTCTGCTTTCACAGCAGCCACCTCCCCGCTCTGCTATGTGGATTGTTAATCTTGGAACCTTGCCATGATTTAAAGCACTTAACAGAAAGTTTGGAATCCATGGCGACTCCAATTTTCTCTAGTTCCACATCAGACACGACTTCCTAATTATGTCTCCTTGTCCATCATTCCTACACCAAGCAGCGCTGCTGTATCCAGACACTGTTTCACAGTGCCATCGTGTCTCTTACGCTGGGACTCGGTCTCTGTGTACAACCTATAGCTTCAGAGCGACCAGTAACCCATCCCACATTACTCATGCCCAGGAGGAGACACTAAACAATGTGTACTTCCGAACGTGTGATCTCTCATGCCATCTTGTGTGGACAAACTCAGTTTCAGCAAACACTCTTATCAATTTTGTGAAGAGGCCACAAAGGAAATGTTAGCAAAAGTTAGAGGTCTAATCTCTCTGTCTAGGTCTCTATTTATGACGTTTAACCCTTGCCTGCCATCCTGCCACAGAGGCAACAACGTACGGTTTGCAGGCCCCTGGTTGCAGAAAAAGGGTTACAACGAGATCTCAACTTTCTTGTCCTCTTTTAGTTAAAGGGGAATCCATGCAATATCCTACATGTGTTTTTTTTTTAAATTTAAATAAATCAGTTTTGTAGTATAAGATCATACTTACTCTATATTTATTTTTTTAAATTCAACTCTTAATCCAACGTTTAATTAGTTTTCTTATACTGAGCATCCTTTGATTTCTATAGCAGGCTTTAGCACACCTCCCCAGCAGTAACCTTAGTAACACTTTCCTGCTTGTGATAATTTGTTGCCAATATTCCCAGCAGTTTGAGCTGCAAACTGTAACAATAGATAACATTAGCTTAGTAATATCCGGATACATTGTAGCTGCTGAGTTACACTGACTGAAGGATTGATTGAAACTGAAAGGCAGCCATTTAGTGAACCCTGGGAAGCAGGGTCATTGCTGATAGATCACGGCAGAACGAGTCGATCGGCAGCTTAGGTAATGCATTTTTAATCAAAGGTAATCAAAGGCTGCATATATTTAAAAAAAAAAATGTTTAAGAGCTGCTTGGATTGCCTCTTTAAAACAGCAGTAAATGTTTGGGATTCCTTTCCTGAATACCCAGTATGCTTCAGTAAAAAGCAGCGACAAGGATGGATATTCACTTTCAGACGCGTCATCTCTGTCTATTACTGAAACAGACGCAACATGGAGACATGTAGGATACATGCAACATATCTAACCGAGTACACTGCTGGCCCACTCAGAGCCATATTATCATCACTTATTTGTAAAGCGTCAACATATTCTGCAGCGCAGTACAATTGGGGTACATAGTTATGTATATTTCAGACACAGAATGACACACAAATAAGGACAAACAAACGCACACAGATACAGAAGAGGCAATGAGGGCCCTGCTGAGCTCCCTTCTGGGGGTGGGGAGAGAATATGATTAGCTCCACTAGAAACAGAAGCTACCAAGTGTTATGGCATTTTAAGTTATACAGCTCAACCCCGTTAGAACGCGATCCGCTTATAACGCGATGCAAGCGCGACTCCCAATTTTCGTATTTATGAATACTTTACAACGCGATTATTGGTATCTTAAATACTTTATCGTACAATGCATACAATTGTACATTATTTCTAACGCGATCCGCTTATATCGCGATGTGATTCTTTGGACCCCAAGCACAGCGTTATAAGGGGGTTGAGCTGTATAGTGCCAGACAATGTATGAAGCTCTTTACAGAAGTAAAGTATAGACGTATTAGGAGATATTAAATAGGTGCATAGTAGAGGCAAATTCCTTTAGTGGCTGACACTTTTTAATATGTAAAAGGTGGAATGCTTCACCAATATTTTGGAGAAAACCACAGAAAAGCAAAATATCCCTAATAAAAAAAATAATGTCACTGATTTGATGAGATGCCCCCATCATTTTTAAAGGAGCAAACAGTAACAAGTTCTTTTAAAAAAATATACAAAAAGACAGAAATGTGTATTGAGCATAGCAAGGCTTTGCAAGGTGTTGCTGAGCCCCGACACTTAAGGGGTTAAAAGGTGATGGCACGGATTGCTCCTTCTGCTATGGATCATCTCAGAGAGATGTGGGGAACAAACGTGTGTCTGTATTTGCCTGTATGTACATGAGGTATATAAATAACTGGTCATAAACATTGTTTTCACAATGGGAAGTCCAGACCCTAGAAGGAGTGCAAACAAACCCTGGGACATCTCTGGCCTTTCCTTTCCAGCTGCTTAAGAGCTTAAAGCAGTCACAGAATATTCACAGAAGGGCAAAAAGTCAGATCGTGGCATATTTTCCCAAACCAAGTATTTTTAGCAACAATAAGAGAAGGCATACTTTTAATATGAACTCTTCTCTGGCACCCTCTACAAACCACCATCATCAAAACTCGTTACAGAACGTTCATAGGCAAGCTCACTTGCCGATAGATAGTTACAAATATGTACCGTGTTTTGCTTTAGGATCATAAGTAATACAATAGATTAAAAAGCAAACTATGACATTATTTCCAAATATTCATCATGAGAACAGAAGTATTTACTGACATTTTGATACCAGTTTCAGTCTGAATTATCCTGGCAATGGTATTTTAAAATCATGAAATATGATGTTTCAATTCATTTAAAAAAAAAAAAAAAAAAGTTTTTACCCCCCCCCCCATCTCTATTTGAAAAGCAGATTATCACATCGTGAATACTCCTATGGGTACAACACACTAGCACCAATTCTTCAACTGTGGACTCTCTTTCTTCTTTTTTTTTTTTTTTTTTTAAAGAATGTCCATAAAGAACAGCATTTCCTTCAATAGTCATCAACAGCACAAGTGATTTATATTTGAATCTATTAATAAAGGATGGAGAGGGAGTAACGGGTTTGATACCTTTTATTGGACCAACAAGTAGCTGATATGTTACAAGCTTTCCAACCTCTCAGGGTCCTACACTACCTAATAAAGGAGGGATTGGGGAGGATCTGAAGAAGGACCCCGAGACGTTCGAAAGCTTGTAACGGATCAACTACCTGTTAGGTCCAATAAAAGGTATCAAACCTCATACTCCGTCTCCCTCCTTTGTTACTACAAGGAAGAAAAGACCAACGTGGCTCCCCACTATTCTGGTACCTGGGTACCTGGTCATTATAATTGCTGACAAGGCCATGCTATAATAACCGTTATTTCAGAAACCTTCGTTAAACATGTTGTATATAGGGCATTTCACTGCTAAAAGGGCTTTTCCCGATTTCAGTGCAAGTCTTAATCCAAAAATAGAAACATGGAAAAATGTTCAATAGAAACAAAGTGTCTACAAAAATCTAACATGAGCTCATCCAAAAGTGCTAATTGTAGAATTAAGCAACAGTCCCTGTATTAAATAGCTGTATGTCTTATATTAGGACTTCTTTCCATGGCACTTTTTCCACGGATGTGGTTCCTCAAGATGTAATAGAAAATATAGAAGACTCATTCATATCTGGGCAAGGCACAAATAGGTTGCATTGCACTGGACATCACAGGAAAGGGGATACAAGGACAGAAACAGCATTTACAATGAATGCCTAATTAAAGTCATTCATGGGAAGAGAAGAGCAGATACAGATCCACTGGAAAACAAGCCACAGAAGACACATTCTTTGGAAGGCATGTTAAACAGCAAATCATTGTCACGAGTTTCGTTCGACTTGAAATACAAAAGTATATTTTGTGGACAACTAATCAGTTTAATGTAATTAAAAAAAAAAAAAGATGACTCTTTAGTGTGACCAGAGTTGCTTATACAGACTCTGCTCGTCAGTAATATATAGGGCAGCTCGTGAAGTTAAGAAGAGACAGATAGATAAACGGAGGACTGGTGTCAGCATCAAGCACAGAATCCCATTCTTACATGCTTAAACGTTGTGCGGACCTCAACTTAGACATTGAGTTAGACGATTGGAAGGATATTTGGGAATCAGCAGCCAAAACCTCAATTTGTACAACAACAAAAGAAAATATATATACAATTTTATTCCAGTGGTACCTAACCCTAAGTAGGCTGAGCCAGATCTTACCCGGCACTTCAGGTGTGTGCTGGAGGGGATGTGGTCAAAGAGGAAACATGGCGCACATTAAGAGATTAAGAGATTAAGAGGTATTGGACCATGATCAAGACCATTATTCATGAAGTCTCGGGATTGAGAGCCCCCCTTGACCCTGGTGCTGGCAAAGCCTATTGAGGACCTACCCAAGCCAATGGAGAGGCTACTCTCTGCTATACTCATGGCCACCAGATGCTTCATCGCAGCAGCCTGAAAACAGATAGCAACACCCTCCAGGGCAATGGTCATCAAGAGAGTAAACCTGGTGATGAGCATGGAGAGGCTCAGACAGAGAATACCACAGTTCCAGAGAGTCTGGGAGCCATGGTTGAAGATCTGGGGACCGGAGAAGTCCTAGATTCGTGCTGGGGGGGAGGGGGAGCGTGGTTAACTGTCCCATCCCCTCCCTCTCCCCTGGCAGACCCTCTAGCCAATCCCACATGTCCGGGCTCCCCTCTCGCCCTCTCCTACCATCCCTCCCCTTACCCCCTCCTCCTTCTTGTTTGTCCCTTTCCTCCCACTCAGCCAAAAGAGAAGCAAACATAAAAAAGAAAAAAAGACTTCAGATGATCACAATTGTTTAACATAACTAAATAAGACTAGACCAGCCGCCCAAAAAATTCCGACAAAGAGTGGTGCGATCCCGGAAAACACCCAAATGGTGAAACTGGTGATAAGATATGTCTTCATTTGTGCATTATACAATGTCACTGTCACAATTGTACTTATATATCTTAATATATAAATCTGAAGTTTGTGGGGTTGTAGATGTGGCCAATCAGATTCGTCCGTGGGTCTGCCCGCCCACCCACTACTCTCATTGGCCAAGAGGTAAGCTCCACTGTGACACACACATAGACACACACAGATCTTGGTCCCTGTGTCCGCCCCAACACGACTCTCATTGGCCAAAAGATACAGTGACATCACTGACACACACCTACTTGACTGTCACACACCGACACTGACACACCATACCCCCAGAGAACCCCTGCGCAGTCCAAGGTAACTTTCATCCATCTCACACTGTCACCCCTGTGTACACACACACTCACTGTCACCCCTGTGTACACACACACACTCACACCTCAGACCATGCTTCACACACACGCACACCTCAGACCATGCTTCACACACACTCACACCTGAGACCATGCTTCACACACACTCACCGTCACCCCCGTTCACTCCCGTGTACACACACTCACACCTGAGACCAATAAAAACGGAAAATACGCCTTCTTCACCTAATAAATACGGAAAATACGCCACCTAATAAAAACGCCTTCAGCTCCGCACACACGCCCGCACGGACCGCACACACGCCTGCCCGACACTCTCTGTAGCTGCGCACACACCACACTCCCTGTAGCCACGCACATTTTACTGTAGCCTTGCACGCCATAGCCTGCACCCTGCCGAAACTCCCTGTGCCACACACGGCCGCACAACACTCCCTGTAGCCTCCCTGTAGCCGCGCACATTTTACTGTAGCCGCGCCCGCCATAGCCTGCACGCGGCCGACACTCCCTGTGCCACACACGGCCGCACCACACTCCCTGTAGCCGCGACCGCCACACCATAATCGCATTCACAATGTAAAACACCATTACACAAAATGTCCGCATTCAACTGCCTTTCCCCCTTCGCACTCTGAATTGCCATTACAAAATGGCCGCCCGTCTGGCCACGTTCACCTACGCAGTGTTAATTTACATTCACATTATAAAATGGCCACCAGCCTATGGCTTACATTCGCATTGGGCCTTCATGATTGCCTTCACGTTCAATACATATACAGCTTTAACACTTACAGCGCCGCACGGGACTGCGGGGGGCGGGTCCACTGTCCCACCCCCCTCCTGTCGACTGTCCCCAGCCCCCCCTCCTGTCCACTGTCCCCACCCCCCCTCCTGTCCACTGTCCCCACCCCCCCCTCCTGTCCACTGTCCCCACTGTCCCCACCCCCCCCTCCTGTCCACTGTCCCCACCCCGCTCCTGTCCACTGTCCCTCCCTCTGGGGGGAAGAAATGGAGAAAGAGGGGGAGCACAGAAATAGGAGGAGAGGAGGGAGCGGGAAATTTAACTCATGGGCAACGCCGGGTATATCAGCTAGTGTTCAATAAAACAAAAATTTAAACAAAAAAAAGAAGAGACAGATAAAGATAAATGACAAAAACAGTGTATTATTGGATGCCTTCAATAATATTGTAATTTATTGAACTAACATTTTACTAAAGTTTGAAAGGCACATATAATTCTCCCCAGTCAGTCTCATATCAAGCCCGATGTATGCAGCTCTGTGTTTTAGATGCAGTTAATTTTATTTATTAATAAAAAAGTTTTACCAGGAAGTAATACATTGAGAGTTACCTCTCGTTTTCAAGTATGTCCTGGGCACAGAGTAAATGGTTCGGATGTGCCTCACGTATACAGTAATTTCAGGGGATCCTGGATCAGACGGCCATTGGTGGTTGTGAGAGTGGGAACCCGACTTCCCTGACGCGTTTCACCTGAATACCAAGTTTCCTCTGCGAGATTACACACGTTCGTTCCTGCTCACTGTAATTAAATAGGCTCTCCATATTGAATATGCTCGTTTGTGTGTTAGTCCCCATGTGCATTTTATTTTATATTAATCTATCCCTATCAAACACATTTTGCTTTATTTTTGCACGTTTTAAAAATATTTTCAATAATTATTTCTCATTTACAGATAAAAAAATATTACGTTTTCAATGAACCATTACCTAAACATTCATTTCATGGCCAATGTAACAACACCATTAGGAATCCTTGATTTAGTGATCTCATCAAATATATACAATGTAATCCCAACATTAATTAGCAATTAGCCCAACATTCTTGGTATAAAAGGCTTTTGATTAAAACATGTAGTCCTTACACGATTCATAAACATAAATATGTAATGATATACCATTTCTGAATTTGGTGTACACATGGGTGACTGACAATTGAACACATTCAATATGCAGAGACTATTTAAGGAAAGTGAGACGGAACGTGTATAAACCCCCTTGTATTCAAGCAAAACGCATCAGAGAAGTAATGTCTCCCCTCACATATCCCCCAGAGTCCGTCTGATCCAGGTTTGAGCTTGAAAGCACTGTGCACGCGAGGCAGACGCCCACCATTAACCTGCACACTCTGCATCTACAAATCCTGGAGCTCTCTGGGAAGGAACGCTGAACACCGAGCTCAAGAAAAGCAGCGGAACACGCCATGATCGGGGGCCGACTGAGGAGAAGTATATCCGCTTTCAAATTACTACATTATTGAAGACATACTATACGGTTCTTGTACTAAACTAGACAGATTGAACATTGTTACTACATGACCCAATCACTGAGATGTGAGAATGAAGTTGTGCTAGGCTAGTCCTACTTCTGATCAATTCTCTGCACTATGGACACCCACAACAATTAGTTTTCATGAATAAATGAACTTCTTAGTTTACAACATTTTAACTCACAATACTAAACATATTCATGCACTTAAACGTGTGGTTCCCCTAGGTGGGAAGCAGGGGGTGCCTGGGGCTGCACCACGCTAATATCTGCTCTGGGGTTGCCGAGATACTTGTCTCCGAAGGTGCCCCGGTACCTTCCCCTGCTGGGGAAACAAAATGAAGTTTGAAATCTCCTGCGGCATGCGGGCCAATAGAAAGTCGTTGTGGCTTCCTACTGGATTTAAGAACCAGGAAGTACCACCAGCAGCTGCAGCAGCTAACGGAGGTAAGTACCTCTGGGAAGCACTGGGTCCCAGGAGCTGAAATTAACATGGTTCAGCTCCACAGACCCCCTGCTTCACAAATAAAACACAAAAAGGAGACTTTAGTATGAAATGCTCCTTTAAAGGAGCAGTGTGTTTTAGAACTAAATGTTAAGTGCATTGTATGTGGGTGATTGGCACGTCAAATAAATGTGACAACTATAAGTATATTTATACATTTGTTTATTTTTTAGTGCTTCTATAGAAACCGATTAGAAACTTTGAGGTTTTCATCTGATCTCTTTCGTGATGAGACCGATCTGATCTAATCTCTGCTTGTAAAGTAACGATGATGCCATTACTTGGGCAGTTAAGAGTGTAGCACAAGGAAGAAAAAAAAAAACTACATGCTCACTTTCACAAGAAAAATAGGTCACACCTTAAGGGTGATTCAATCAGGAAGCGGGTTCATTTAAGTTGTTCTAAAGCATTTTCCGGCTGCTATGGGAGACATGCAACACATCCTTGCCGGCCCTTCTGGCAGTGAAAGCGTTAATGTTTTCATCCCTCTAATCTGCTACAAAGAAGCTGCTAAAGAGGAGAAGTGCTGTCCTGCATTTTAAGATATGTTCCGTAATTAGATGGTGGAGAGGCTGGTGGACACGGATATAACTCAATAAAATGACTGGCCCACAGCACTGCACTGTTGCCGGTGTGGCATATTTTTCCACTAAACACAAAAGAGGCTTTAATGGCAGTGGGTGGTGACTGTGTAAAGCAACGCTCATATGATATAAACATTGTAATGGCAGCCGTGAGGTTCCAATCCCACACGCTGCACATACACACTTATTTAAGGCCGCGCTTATAGTGCGCGCGACGGATGACGTCACCGTCCCCACCCGCGAAAGTTGTATTTCGCTCTGCAGCGACGTCGCAAGCGACCTGGCCATTGATTGGTTCAGATGCTGTCACGTGGCGACAGCCTCTGAAAAATCAAATTTGACGGCTACTAAATTTCGCGCCGCCACGTCGCACCAGTCACGCTTACTAGAAGCGCACGCAACGGCGGCAATACATTTGTTTTGCCGCGACATCGCGTCACTATAAGCGCAGCCTAAGGCCGCGCGTATAGTGCCCGAGACGGGACGGGTGATGTCACCCGTCGCTGCTAGCGAAAGTTATATTTTGCTTTGCTTCGGCGTCGCAGGCTTTCTGGCATTTGATTGGTTCAGGGGCTGTCACATGAGACGACAGCCCTTGAAAAATCAAATATTGCCAGCTACCAAATTTGCCGACGCTCCGTCGCATTCGCGCTTACTATAAGCGCACGCGGCGGCGGCAATGCATTTGTTTTGGGGCGACGTCACATCGCCGGCACTATACGCACGGCCTAATGCTGCCTGAGGCAGATACAGGTAGAGTGACTTGCCCATGATAACTAGACCCATCCTTCTTTCCTTATAGAAAAAAGGATTGCGAAGATGTCATCAGAAAACGAACAGACTACGAGTCAAGGATTGTGTTGTTGGGAGATGACATCAGCTCCAAAGAAGCCAATGCCCGAGGCTCTATTTACCGTGTTCAGTTTACGGATTATAAAAGGACAATGCGGCCCATTAATGCAGATGTTTCTATGCTTAAAACATCACTTGAAGCAGCAACACCCAGAGTTTTTATTCTAGTACTTCCTCGAGCTGAGGGTATTTTGCAGCCAGACCAAACTACAGGAAAAAGCACAGGTCAGACTGATATACCACTCCCTTCATCCCAGCTTTTACTATTGTTGGCATAATCATCCCCAGGAGCCAAGAAATGAGGGGAACACGGCCTTTACATGCAGAATTCACCTCACGGGAACAGTACGAGAATAAAAAAAACTGCATTGCCATTGGGGTTATTGCTGCTTTAACCAATCTAGTTAACCGACCTTGTTAAATGACATCAATGTAATACAGTAAACAGTGACCTCAAAAAACGATTAAAAAAAAAACCGACTCAAAGCTATCCCCTCAGGAACCCTGTTTTGCTATGCCTTCTTTCTTTAATCTTCAATTCAACTGTGTTAATCCTCTATCCAGGAACCCCCCGCACGCAGAGATATTAACTTTTTAATCTCCACTACCAGAATACTCGTCCTGAAGAATAAATATGGCCACTAAGGTCAACATCACTCCAGCATCCGATAGACCTAACCGGGAGATGAAATCCAGGCTTTGCAGTAGGTGGCCACATAGCCATCTTAGGTTTTTTTGGATAGAGAAAAATATTAGTAGTTATAGTAAATTAGTGTCCAATCAGGAGGGTCCTCGGGGCTTAGGACACCATGGGGAAGCGTTGGGGGTCCCGAGGATCATACATAAGCTCAGTCTCACAAAGACCGTGCAAACAGTAATGGAAAAATGTAGAACTAAACATTCCCTTCCGGGCAGTGCAGGCCTCTCCAGCAGTGAATGTCATAAGTAAATCTATTAGGAGCGGCTGAAGAGTGCAGAAAGGTTTTAAGACACAAATCATAAAATACATTCATCTTCGGTGTTTAAATGTTTCTGTTCTGGTAATAAACAATTATGGATCCAAATATGCAGTATGCACATCACTTAAACAAAAGAAATGCTGGGTTTTTTTGTGTGTTTTTTTTTTTACAAATACATTTTTGGCAGCTTAGCACAAGAATTGTAAATATTTAAATATCAGACAAGCCATAAAAGCGTCATTTGTAAAAATGTCAACACTGGTTTGTATAAAACATGTTTTGGGCTTAGTTAGTATATACACAGTTACTTAATTCACACCTTGCTAAGAAGGACCTAACAGGACATGCAGTAGACGCACCATCTGAGCCATGGAGGAAAGCAAAAGGAATAAGAGAAGGTACAGCAAACGGCTTGTATGTTCACCTCAACCCCATCATAACGCGATCCGTTACAACGCGAATTCGCTTATAACGCGATGCAAGCATGGCTCCCAATTTTCGTATTTATGAAAACTTTACAACACTATTATTGGTATCTTAAATACTTTATTGTACAACGCATACAATTGTACATTATGTCTAACGCGATTCGCTTATAACGCCGAGCTTGGGGTCCAAAGAATCACACCGCGTTATAAGCGAATCGCGTTAGACATAATGTACAATTGTATGCGTTGTACAATAAAGTATTTAAGATACCAATAATAGTGTTGTAAAGTTTTCATAAATACGAAAATTGGGAGCCACGCTTGCATCGCGTTATAAGCGGATTCGCGTTGTAACGGATCGCGTTATGATGGGGTTGGTTGAGCTGTACTGTGCAACTACACACATTAACAACACATACTGTATTAGGGGGAGTTACACCAGAACTGTGTTTGAACACAGGGCCATCCTCATGAGCAGCATGTCAGCATGCTATCTAGCTATACTGTAGCCATCTTCTGAAAAGTACGGCATCGCTCAGGGTGCCGGCGTCGCCGTCTCCTGTGCGATGTGTGAACATACCATATACTGGGCTGCAGGAGATTAGGTAGGCGATCGGGGGCGTGGCGAACACGTCACGGAGCTGCTTCGCCCTCATTGGCTGAACCAGCTCACGTGACGCTGACGTCACAAACTGCAGCCTTTGCAATCAGATAAACAGCAGCACAAACAAGACCAACGTTTCGGTCCATGTAGGGACCTTCCTACGGCACTCAGCACTGCCCTGAAGAAGGTCCCTACGAGGACCAAAACGTTGGTCTTGTTTATCTGATTACAGGTCTTATTTTTAATTTACCACTGAGTGCTGTCTTTTGTTTACTCTTGCCAGAGTTGACTACCATTTCCTTATTTATCCTTATAGGACATGCACCGCCATGATTATTTTGTCTTTGGAGTGCCAGCTGTCTCCCTATTTTATATTATCTCATATTAAATCTAATGTATACATATACCGTTGACCTAATGCAACCATGTATTTTTAACCATGTATCTGTCCTCATAACTCTGTGCCCAGGACATACTTGAAAATCAGAGGTAACTCTCAATGCATTACTTCCTGGTAAAACATTTTTATAACTAAATCAATCTTTTATACATATGTTTTTGGACCTTTCCAAGCGTGGAGCACGCCGACGGGACACATACCACAGCGGGCATGCGGAAGAGCTACACAAGCCAACATTGAATAACCCAGGTTCCTGATATTGTAATAACTTTCCTTATAGGGCCCAGGTAGGGGTTATTTCTTATACACTTTACACTGCCTTGCAATTATTATCAAATCTATTTGGAGATTGTGTGCTGCTCTTACAGCACTATGAAGACCATCATTGGTTACCCTAAAATATCAAATATAGCCTCTCACCAGGCATTGCCTAATACCCTCTAATATCAATAGTAACTACTTATTGGTACGTATGTGGTACACGCGCCCTGTACCTGATGAACAGTGATACATGTCAGTATTGAGAATATGTGAAGAAATGGCATGTACAAGCCTATTTGCTGAAGTTTGCATTTACATTATAATAAGTCCTTTATAGGTAGGGCTTTGTAGGACTCTGTACTCAGAGCTGCGGAAGTGAAATACAATACTGATTAAAGAAGGAACCATTAATACAAGGGTGGTGGTGGGGGGTGTCCTTCTAGTCAGTAATTAGAAGGAGACAGATATAGGATTGAGTAACATATGATTTAATACAGAAACTGGGTAAACACAATGACTGGCTACTAGAGTTGAGTGAAAGAAGACCATATTACACACGTGTAGTTGCGTTAGGAGAGGTTGGGCTGGCGCTGGTGGAAGTACTCCTGAAAGGCTTCCTTGACGATGAGTGTTGTAAGATCGGGAGCATGGCTGCTGTTCGCGACGTACAGTAGGTGTAGCTGCTTTAAGTAGATTGCTTTCAGACAAGAGGTGTGGCATGATTGGGGAGAGCAGTAGACATGGGGGATTACATATTGTGCATAGCTGCAACACAGTAAGTTTGAAGAGGTGCTGAATAACAAGGTGTCACAGGAAAACACCTAATCAGGCCAAGTTAAAACGATTACATCATCCTTAAAGCAGCAACCCAGGTTGCATTTCTTGCTTTTTTTTGTTTTTTGTTATAGGTTTGAATCTGGGGGTCTCCGTAGCTGAAACTCATTAATTGCAGCTGTTGGGACTCCCTGCTCCCAGAGATACTTACCTCCGTAGGTGATGCCGGTGTCGCTGTGGAGGTTAAATGTCCAGGTCATATTTGCCCATGTGACATGGGATATTTATGCCGCCATTTTGTTAGGCACACAAGTCCCCTGGCTGCAGATACCAGCACCCCTACAGAGTTGAGTATCTCTGGAAGCAGGGGGTCCTCAAAGCTGAAATTAATGGGGTTCAGCTCCGGAGACCCCCTGTTTCAATAATAATAATAATAATAATAATAATAATAATAATAATAATAATATATACACACATATATACATATATATATGTGTACAAGGAAAAAGGGGATAACCTTGCATCCACTCTAATGGTATAAGTGGTCACCATAAGCCAGTATATAACGGAATAATTGCCGTAACCGGCGGTGCTCACGGGCCAGTAATTATGGTACAACAGGAAGAAAAAAGAAACCCGCTTAAGAGCACTCAGGTATACCGTAATCAAGATAAAATGTTATTACTTGATACAAACAGAGGGTCCCCAGAGCTGAAATTAATGGGGTTCAGCTCCGAAGACCCTCTGTTTCAATAATAATAATAATAAATATATATGTGTGTGTGTGTGTGTGTGTGTGTGTGTATATACACACACACACACACAGGTAAACCCCGTTATAGCGCGACCTGTTATAACGCGGATCGGTTATAACGCGGTATTCACGTGGCTCCCGTTTAAAAAAAAAAAAAATTAAATTACATTTTTTTTGCACACTGCACACACTGCTCACACTGCTCACACTGCTCACACACCAACACCCATATATATACACACACACACACACACACACACACCCATATGCACACTGCACACACTCCTCACTGCACACACTGCTCACACATACACACACATCCATATATACACACACACACACCCACACCCATATATACGCACACACACACACCCATATACACACACACACACACACACCCATATACACACACACACACCCATATACACACACACAGTTTCTCTCCCATATACATACACACACACACTCTCTCTCACTCTACACAGACGGGGGGGAGGGGTCGGAACAGAGGAAAGGCCACGACCAGCACCACCACACACTCCTCCCCCCCCTCCCGCGCAGGCAGCGGGAGCGCCGGGGACAGCGGTGGGGAGAAGAAACCCCCCGCTACCACCTCCATGCAGGCAGCGGGAGCACCGGGCACGTGGGGGGGGATCAGAGGTAAGCGGGGACCGGAGGGACATCCCCGCTCCCAGCTCCTGCCCCGCGGGCTGTCACGCGGTGACAAGGGGAAGCGGGGACCGGAGGGACATCCCTGCTCCCATCTCCTGCCCAGCGGGGTGAAGGGTGCTACGGGGGGGGGGGGGGGGGAGATGATGCGCCGATGCGGCTGCCATTTTGTTTTTGCGCGACCCCGTTACCAACGCGGTGGTCTCGGGGTGGACCCCGAGGACCGAGTTATAACGGGGTTTACCTGTATATATACACACACACACACACACACACACACACACACACACACACACACAAGCAGCAATGCAACCTGGAGTGCAATTTAACTTATTTGCATCCTGTTCAAAATGAGCATGTTCCCTCTTCTCTCCAGATCACTTGGATGCAAGCATCTGCTACCTATGTTTATCATTTTTACCAATGATGCCTTCAAAATGACTACACAAATACTGGCCAGAATAAACACTATTCACCTCTACTTTTGAGAACTGGCAAAAAGTCTCATCACAAGAAGACATTTAAGATTGTTAAAAGCTTCTATTTACTCTGAAAAAGTAAAGTCTAAACAAAAAACACTTATAATTGAAGTATTCAACTAATTAACCAAGGAAACATGTCCATTTCCTCCGTACACGTCTTTCCCAGGTGGGACTGACCCCTCTCTAGGGTGTGACGTACAGGGCACCCGCGTGTGTGAGGCTGAAGGTAGCAGTGCTGCACAAGCCGCATAGAACAAAGTGCTCAACTAAAGATTTGGTCACGCACATTTTGTTCATTAATTCAAATGGGTATGGACCATCAGAAAACCTAGTAATGTAAAGCGTGCTAATAAGTCAAGCAAAGAAGAACACCTGAAGAATAGGCATCTCTATGTATTCATTAAGTATTTCAGCAGTGTATGAAATGGACGCTATTTATGCAATGGTTTGTGTGGAGTACTGATTAAATGGGGGTCGTCTAGTTTGAACGGAAAATTACAGAAAATAAATGACAACAGCGCTATATATATATATTTCTATGAATTTTTGTAATTCCTATGATTCTCATTTTCAGGCTATTCTGCATTATTGCGGATATCATAAGATGAGTATTTTACACCCATACTTTTCTAGCAGATGAGTATTTCACAATGTAGCATGGTTTTGGGATGCATAAGGAAAAGTAACAGAAGATGTTTGAAGTTCCTTTTCTGATGGGCTGCATTAGATCTGGACAATATCCCTTTGCTCATAGAGGGGGGGCTTACAATGCATTGCGGTGAAGGCTCATTGGACCAGACCAGTAGTCGGGCCCCTCGTTGCAACTTTAGAGAAGGGAACCATGTACCTACCCTTAGTCACAAATATCAAAACACACACATCAGAAAGGAAATGGACCAGTAAATCTAAGGTTTACATGTTAATGGACTAATTATGCTTTATATCTGTATTATCTTCACAAACGTCGTCATTATAACATTTAGCAAGTCCAGTAAAGGTTTCACCAACATCTGAAGTGTTGAAACATTTTCTTCTATAGTTTACACCACGGTTGGCCAACTCCACTCCTCAAGGGCCACCAACAGGTCATATCCTTGCTTCAGTCGAAGACTGAGCCACTTGTGCGGAAGCAGGGATATCCTGGAAACCTGACCGGTTGGTGGCCCTTGAGGACTGGAGTTGGCCACCCCTGATTTACACCAATAATCCGTCCTACCTGAGTTGTGCTTTAAGTTCCGTAAACCTTGGTCTTCTGCTAGGGTCGTAAGCCCAGCACTTTGTCATAAGGCTGTAGAGAGTAGGAGGGCAGTTTGGAGGCATGGGCAACCGTTCACCATTCTCAATTCGACCAATCACATCATTATTCTTAACTCCTTGGAAAGGCTTCACTCCATACATTAAAATTTCCCACATGCACACACCTGTAAAACAAAAAACAAAAAACTATTGGTTCACGGTACACTCTGTCCAAAACGGTTTTTGAGGAAGAAACATGGGAGCATAGTACTATAAAATATTCAGCAAATTATTTGTATCATTATTTTTAGACTTTTAATACTTTCTCCTTAGAACACATGATTGTCGCATTATATGGTAAGGCGACAATAACAGCCAGTTTCTTTTCGCTCTCAAAATCTAGACACGATAAGAAGATTATCTCTGGGGTGAAGCAGTAAAACAGCTACAATGCTTATTGAAAGGGGACATCAACAAGGATAAAAATGAACAAAGCTATGACTTATTGGTTTATCCAGATGGACAGGGAAGGCACTGTGGGGTCTATGTATCACTTAGATTATAAGCTCTTCGGGGCAGGTACTCCTAATCCTAATGTTTACTTTGATGCCTACAGCAGAAAGACACGTGAGCTAATAGGAGGCATAACAGGAATAAAGACTTCAAAGAGCTATGTAGATGGATGACGCTATACAAATGTACACATACAAGGCAAAAATAATGCAAATCCTGGGCAAAAAATAGCTTGAGAGAAAAAAGTGAGACGCGATTTCCTTTTGCAAGGTTACTCCATGCTTCGGCTCCCAATGGAGCGCTTCTTAAGAACAGCCACCCCACGGTGACGCCAAGCTTTTAAACCCCCGGAAACGTTGAATAAACTTGCAAAATTAAATAATTCAGTGCCTGCCTTTTTGTTCTATGCATAATATGTACAGGTATATGGGCAGCTTGCACCCGATACATACCTATAAATCTTTGAATATATATATATATATATATATATATATATATATATATATATATATATATATATATATATATATAAAGATAACAGCAGGCACTTCAAAGGCTCCAAAGAAATAGGTGCTTGTTCAACAAAAATAACAGGAAACCAGGTGTCCCACCAAGGAGACAAAAAACAGCACTCAAGGTATATTGCAAAAGTGTATTTGAAAAAAAGCAGGCACATATAAATCCAACGTTTCGGTCCTGTATAGGACCTTCCAGCACGCCCCTGAGGAAGGTCCTATACAGGACCGAAACGTTGGATTTATATGTGCCTGCTTTTTTTCAAATACACTTTTGCAATATACCTTGAGTGCTGTTTTTTGTCTCCTTGGTGGGACACCTGGTTTCATATAGATATATATATATATATATATATATATATATATATATATATATATATATATATAAATATATTAAACAACAGTGGTGGCGCTAGTCCCATAAAATTGAATAAACAAAAGATCTTACCCTCCTTTCGTCAGGCAAAGAAAGAGACAGCACTTACTTCCAAAATATGAAAAGTAAGTTAAGGCATGTGAAGACAGACAACCAATCCCAACGTTTCGGCTGGGGAAACGCTGGGAATGGTTGTCTGTCTTCACATGCCTAAATACACTTTTCATATTTTGGAAGTGAGTGCTGTCTCTTTCTTTGCCTGACGAAAGGAGGGTAAGATCTTTTGTTTATATATATATATATATATATGCAAATACAACTGTATGCTCATCTGCATGTCTTAGGCAGGTCTACAACCCCGCCTTTCCCCATTATCACCCAGCATACAGCACTTCCACTGCAGCAAGGGATTCTGGGAAATGACATGCAAATGAGCACACAGTGTCACTTTTTGCCTCAAAAACCATTTTTAACATGGTGCCCTATAGGCTTAAGCTTGCTGCATGGTCACAGCTTTGAGCACAGCCAGGGTTAAGGTGCATACCCAGAAAACCACCCACAGACAGCTGTTTCGACCTTGATGGGTCTCATCAGTGTGGGGTTGATTTTAACTGGATATGCATGAAGCTTAAGCCCATAGGGAACCATGTTAAAAATGGTTTTTGAGGCAAAAAGTGACACTGTGTGCTCATTTGCATGTCATTTCCCAGAATCCCTTGCTGCAGTGGAAGTGCTGTATGCTGGGTGATAATGGGGAAAGGCGGGGTTGTAGACCTGCCTAAGACATGCAGATGAGCATACAGTTGTATTTGCATATTTGCTTTCCTGTGGAGGGTTTTTGTCACTTTTTTTACTCACCATAACTTAACTCAGTATTATGGTGTGTGTATATATATATATATATATATATATATATATATATATATATATATATATATATATATATATATATATATATATATATATATATATATATATTCAAAGCCGAAATGTGGAATAAACCTGCAAAAGGAAATAGTGTATCCCTTTTTTCTCTCAGGCTATTTTTTGCCCAGGATTTGCATCATTTTTGCCCACATATACACATATACACAGTGTTCGACAATCCTATACATTTGCATGCCCGGGGCGAGTGGATTTAACATCTGGGCGAGCTACTATTGGCCCAAGCAACACACGTGTTTGTTTTTTTTAATTTTCCCTGCTCGCGCTGAAAAAAAACTCCCCCTACCTGACTGCTGATTGGCGCGCGCTCCCAGGCTCTGTGGGCGCGCGGCCAGGCTCTATATGAGCCCGCCCCCAACGAGCGTCCATTCTTTCTGGCCGGAGATCTGTTGGAGAGTAAGTACTCTCTAATCCTCCATCCTGCGGCCCCTCTGCTCCTTCCCTGCCTCCTGCAAGCCAAGGTGTTCCCCCTTACTCCCCGCTTCCCCTCGATACCCAAGCGGTATCGGGGGTGTTCCCCCCTTCTCTCCCTGGTCCCGGCGCGTGGCGGGAGATGGTAGCGAGGGTGTTCCCCCTTCTCTCCCCGGTCCTAGCTTACCCCGGCTTCCCGCGCGGAGGTGTTCCCACTTACTTCCCGCTTCCCCCCGATCGGCGGGAGATGGTAGCGGGGGTGTTCCCCGCTTACCCCCTTAGTCTCCACGGTCCCGTGGCTGCCCGCGCATGGCGGGAGATGGTCGCGGGGGGCGAGCGGGATAGTTGTGGTGGTGCTCGGACGCGCGGCCTTTCCTCTCTTCTTCCCCCTGTCCCGTGTGTGTGTGCATGGGAGAATGTGTGTGTGTGTGTGTGTATGGGAGAGTGTGTGTGTGTGTGTGTGTGTGCGCGCATGGGAGAGCGTGTGCATGGGAGAATGTGTGTGTGTGTGTGTGTGTGCATGGGAGAGTGTGTGTGTGTGTGTGTGCATGGGAGTGTGTATGCATGGGAGAATGTGTGCATGGGAGAGTGTCTGCATGGGAGAGTGTGTGCATGGGAGAATGTGTGTGTGTGTGTGTGTGCATGGGAGAATGTGTGTGTGTGTGTGTGCATGGGAGAGTGTGTGTGTGTGTGTGCATGGGAGTGTGTATGCATGGGAGAATGTGTGCATGGGAGAGTGTCTGCATGGGAGAGTGTGTGCATGGGAGAATGTGTGCATGGGAGAGTGTGTGCATGGGAGAGTGTGTGTGTGGGATACCAGAAGTGTCATCACCCCGTCACCCCACCCAGTCACCCAATCTCCCCACCCAATCTCTCACCCTCTCTCTGTCTCACCCTCTCTCTGTCTCACCCTCACTCTGTCTCACCCTCACTGTCTCACCCTCACTCTGTCTCACCCTCACTCTGTCTCACCCTCACTCTGTCTCACCCTCACTCTGTCTCACCCTCACTCTGTCTCACCCTCACTCTGTCTCACCCTCACTCTGTCTCACCCTCACTCTGTGTCTCTCACCCTCACTCTGTGTCTCTCACCCTCACTCTGTGTCTCTCACCCTCACTCTGTGTCTCTCACCCTCACTCTGTGTCTCTCACCCTCACTCTGTGTCTCTCACCCTCACTCTGTGTCTCTCGCCCTCACTCTGTGTCTCTCGCCCTCACTCTGTGTCTCTCGCCCTCACTCTGTGTCTCTCGCCCTCACTCTGTGTCTCTCGCCCTCACTCTGTGTCTCTCGCCCTCACTCTGTGTCTCTCACCCTCACTCTGTGTCTCTCACCCTCACTCTGTGTCTCTCACCCTCACTCTGTGTCTCTCACCCTCACTCTGTCTCTCACCCTCCCTCTGTGTCTCTCACCCTCCCTCTGTGTCTCTCACCCTCCCTCTGTGTCTCTCACCCTCCCTCTGTGTCTCTCACCCTCCCTCTGTGTCTCTCACCCTCACTCTGTGTCTCTCACCCTCACTCTGTGTCTCTCACCCTCACTCTGTGTCTCTCACCCTCACTCTGTGTCTCTCACCCTCACTCTGTGTCTCTCACCCTCACTCTATGTCTGTCTCACACTCTGTTTCTGGATTTCTTATTTACCCTATATATCTTAACTGCCCTATACTACACCGAAATAACCTATACTGCTTTCTTCCAGATCTGACTCAAGCTTCACACGGAAGACATCGGAACCCCTCCTAACCCAGAAGACAGGTAGGGAACACATCCCCTCCAATGTATAACATTGCGGGAATGAGGTACCTGGACATTGAGGGACTGCGGATCAGGCAAGATCCCAGGCAGGATTGCTGCTTTAGATATTGTGAAGCGGGGACGTCCAGACACTGGTTAAGGGGTTCAGGAAACTAGTCATTCACATCTGGCTTTTATTTCTAGATCTCACACACACACACACACACACACACACACACACACACACACACACACACACACACACACACACACACACACACACACACACACACACACACACACACACACACACACACACACACACACACACACACACACACACACACACACACACACACACACACACACACACACACCAAGGACTAATTGTAGTATAATGTAATACAATAAATACATTTATGTCAAAAACGAATGTTGTTCTGACTAGGAATTTATTAAATGTATTTTATTTATATATTTTATTTTAAAGTGGGGTTGGGGGCGGGACTAGGGTTGGGGGCGGGACTAGGGACGGGGACGAGAAGATTTTTTTGGGTCGGCGAGTAGATTTTTTGGTGATTTGTCGAACATATACATATCCCATTTCTTTCATTGAGTATTTTTCTTTTGATAAATATAGTATGACACTGATTCTTTGCCCCAGAATATTGCCCCATTTCCAAACAAATATTTGTCTTAATTAGAAACCCACTGGAGGATGTCAATTAAGTATGTGGTCAAGAAAAATACAAGGAAAAGAAAACCAATTAGAAAAATGTATTTCAAGAGCAATGCTCTCTTTGTCGGGTCTCCACTTTGTGTGTACAAAGAAAACCAGCAGAAAGTACTGATATAGGATGGAGAATACGTTAATAACACAAGGAAGGCCGCAGTCTATATGATCTTCCAGAGAAGGCTAGAAAACAACATTTTGATCTTTAACACTAGTAAGTGTCAAAAAGCAGTAAATCCCCATAACATGCCCAAATGCCAAATAAAAGACTCAATTTGCAGAGAGAGAACAGTCTTCAATAAAATGTACTAGACGAGCTCCAGTTAAACTAAATCTACTTACCAAACATCCAAACATCACTAGCTGAGGTAAAACGTCTAAAGTTAATGGACTCTGGAGCCATCCATTTAATGGGTAATTTACCTTTGGAAGCTGTAGAAATGGAAAACAAAACAAAACATTACATTTCAGTATTTATCTTTTATATCCCAGTTAGTAACTACATGCCAATTTCATCATTTGCATACAGTAGTCTGCTTATTTACACAGCTGACCTCTACTAGCCTTTACCAAACGAGTGACCGACTAACTAGTTGGTTGTAATATTGTCCTTGTTTTATTACTTAAGCTCCGCTTATAGTGCCGGCGGACGCGACGTAAAACATATGCATTGCCGCCGTCGCGTGTGCTTATAGTAAGCGCAACGCGACAGAGCGACGGCTTGGTCGCGATCGCTGGAAGTCATCTCAATTTGATTTCTCCAACGACCGTAGCCTGATGTCGCCGTCGCTATAAGCATAGCCTTAGTGTGTAATGTAGCGCAGGGTGGCGCAATCTTTTTCGCCTGCGCCCCCCTGCTGGCTTTCCCTCTCCTCGTGCCCTCCCTCTTACCTTGATTCATACGTCCTGGCAACGCAACGTCACATGACGCCGCGTTGCCATGGCGACGCGTCACCAGGAGCGTCTGAATCAAGGCAAGTAATGTTTACACAGGCCCGGCAGCTCCCCGGCATTAATTTAAATGCCTTCGGGAAGCGCGCCCGGGCCTATGTAATTCCCGCGCCCCCTCTGCAGCGAATCTCGAGCCCCCCCCACTTTGGGCACCGCTGATGTAGCGTATGCTACACACACAGTCCATAAAAATGCAATGGCCAGAAATCAGATGTGATTCGAGCACTCGCCTGAAATAAATAACCCGCTTACAACACTATTCAGCCACTACGCTAACTTTATACATCCCTACAGAGTGAGACGGTGCGGTCAGGTCTATGTACACAACGTGGAAGCATTAAATAGCATACACTATACGTCTGCAAAGATAATGTAAACGTGCATTAAAGCACAAGTTCTCAGTAGCTCAGTCCCTGTTTATTTGTGTTGGAGGGGTTTGTATGTCGATGAAGAAGATTCAATACATGTATTGCAAAAACACCTTTAATTCCCATACTGTATTACCAACCCCATCAATATTAGGTACCAATGAAAAAAATCTTCACATTTGGCATTGGTATTCCGGTTCAAGCTCTCCCGTGTCAGTGGGTTACAATAGGTTACATCAAAAGCCATACAAAAATCACCATGCTCAAAAAAAGCCGAGATCCAAGTTATCTGCATTTTTCTACAAAATGTGTGACTTGGTTGTAGGGACTGAACCAAAACCTACTTCTAGAAAGCATAACCTTACCTTTATAGTAAGTACTGTCTTCCATATATCGGGACAGCCCAAAGTCTCCTAATTTCACACAGTCGGAGGAAGAGACCAACACATTTCTAGCAGCAATATCCCTGACAGAGAAAATACTGTGTGTTAAACACTCGCCATAAATATATCCATTACATTTCCAAATCCAGCACCTAAACAAAGCTTGTTTTGAGAGGTTGAAAATGAAAAACAAAAAGACACGAGCTATTTATACAAATAAACAGTCCATGAAACCTTCAAGCAATATATATTGCTCTTTCTCCCCCATCTTTTCTGAGAAAGAATACCATCAAATTTGGCATTTAAAGGTTCCCGTTACAATATTCATAATACTTTGCCTCTTCACTTTAGATTTTATTGACGTATGCCTTTAACCAAAATGTGCACATTTAAACACAAAACTGTTGGACAGAAGCAGAATTTGTGTTGGGTGACAGATCTCTAGATGCAGATTTCAGGAACACCTCCCCCCTCCCGCAGATAATAGGTAGGACTGGAATTTCAAGTATAAGAAGAGATGGAGCTTTTCTGAAATTAAATGAAAGCTTAAACTATTCCGAGCTGCGGAAAAAAAACCTCCGCAAAGTGTTAACCTGGTTTTCACATGCCCAAATCACCACATAACTATACATTTAATTGCTGTGTCATGGATGTTTGTAAACTTTAATTGGTAAACAATTTGGAGGTTTGTGACCCCTCCTCCCTGGGTTTAAACCCGCCCAGCCCACTTTGAAATGGCAGGTGCTGTGACGCACCTATGAATAACAGTGTATTAACCTCTCGCATGGAGGAACATTTACACATGGAGTTAGGACCTGTACAAATTGTACACCTTGGTGTGGTTACAGACTTAAAAATACTTTGGCCAAAGAATCTGACTAAATGTCCCTTACTAATTAGAAGACAGAAACGTATTTAACTATATCATTTGTCATATTGGATGTACAGTAGCACTGGGGCTCTTTGCCTTGTGCATCATGCATTGGACAGGGATTTTTGTCGACAAGTGGACGGTCTACAAACTAATTGACCTCTTAATGTATCCTTCAAATATCCTTTGATGACACGAAGGTTATACGTGTTACTGCTATTGCTATTTTGCAACTTTGTTCACTGTGGACGTCCTCTCCTCGTCTCCCTGTTGGGGGTGATGTCACACGTGAGCGCTCTGGTGCTCCAGTGGCGCGCCCTGCACACAGAGGAGACTCTACCTGTGCTTGTTTGCTGGGGCTGAGTGAGAAGTCTGGACACTTCTGCCTAACTTGGACTGTTGCTATTCTGCATCTGAGCTGGTATCGATAAGGGCAGTTGTCTGTTTACCTGTTTAACTACGCTGACCATCTCCCTGCCTGGTGCTCCTGCCGAGCTTGGGGTTATTATTATTGTGAAAGCCTGCTCTGCTGTAATTTGGGATTTCTTGCACCGGACTGGGCGCTGCATCTGTGGTGGTCTCGAGTCTGCCTACCATCATCCATACGAAGCTGGACGCTGAAGTGAAGACTTAGCCCGGTGTCCAGGCTCATGGTTTTTATACCTCAATGCTTTTTACACAGTTACTGTACATAGTAGATGAGGTTGAAAAAAAGAGACATGCGTCCATCAAGTTCAACCTCTGCTAAATTTAGACGACAGATACTTTATCCTATATCTGTACTTGCAGTATATTGATCCAGAGGAAGGCAAACAAAAAAACCCAGTGACATATCAGCCAATTATTTCTAATTAGGGGAAAAATAAATTCCTTCCTGACTCCAAGAATTGGCAATTAGATTACTTCCTCGTTCAACATCCTTCCCATGTTTACTTATTTGGTATATCCCTGAATAACTTTCCTTTCTAAAAAGATGTCTATTGTATCTGCCATCACAGTGTCCATGTGTAATGAATTCCACACTGTAACTGCCCTTACTGTAAAGAACCCTTTCCTTTGTTGCTGGTGAAATCTCCTTTCCTCCAACCTTAAGGGATGACCCCGTGTCCTTTGTACTGCCCGTGGGATGAATAGTTATTTTGAAAGCTCCCTGTACTGTCCCCGAATATAATTTTAAACTGCTGATTTTTTTGCACGTGTTCCTTACCACCCCCCTTTCCTTTTGTTACCACTAAATATTTTACTGCACTATGAGGGTTTTGCGCTTCCCTTTTTCATATCTCTAGATTGCGATGCCCAAGCCATCCTATTGATCAGCAGCATACCTTCAATCACAAGGGAAGATTTTTATGTTTATTTATTACACGCATTATTGTTTTTCTTCCTTAGTGTGGTACTAGTGTTTATCTAGTTTTCTACCATAAATAATTAATTCACCCCACCTCACCTATAGAATTCAGCGCACCTATTTTTTGTCTCTGAAAATGTATGTTGATCAAAGAAAACATCTGGTTATCTCCGTAATTATGACAATATTTTCATATAGAAAGTATACTCAGGGAAAGGTTGGGGGACGGGGGGGGCAGATAATCCCTCGCGACAGCTAAGTAACCCGAGGGTAAATGAGGTGCTACAGTCAGGGGTAAGGGAATGGTCATGAACGCTAGAGAGAGAAAGAACCCCTATGCGAGAGCACTCAGTAACAGTGTCAAGGCACACTTAGGGACAACACTTCAGCTATCAGTGAGCACTTGGTCTGACCACAGTACTCCAACGAGCAACTGCTCATTTAAGTGGGCTCTTTAATACCCCACAGTTACACGTATAGTGCAGTGCTCGGCATCAATACTATTTGTCACTAAAACATCACCCAGAGCGCTTTGCACTGCTACCTTCTGGACCTGCAGAGATCAATTGTTTTAAATTCGCTTCTCGGTCAAGGCTACTATATTATACACCCTGTGAGGCACAGCATCTGTGCCCACACTATTTATTTTAATTGAGCATAGCTCACATTAAAGGTTACATTTGAACTTATACACCATATCATCGCAGTCATTGTGTTTACTTTACGGAGGTGTCTCATAGCCTATTCTGATTGCTTAGATCGCTCTCGCATAGGGGTTCTTTCTCTCTCTAGCGTTCATGAATATTTTCATATATCCTAATGTGCGAGTACAAGCCTTTGCATGCACATTTCTTTACTGTTTTCATTGAGATAGTGTTTTTAAGTAACCAAAATGTACTATAAAACATGTAAGCACTGATGAAACAAGACATTATTTGAGAATGCAGTAACATTTCCCGCTATTAAATCAATCTAATGATATGATAAATAGAGCACCCTGTAAATACACATTAAATGCAAAAAATATCCACAAGGAGGCACTGTTGGTAACAGTTAACAAGAAAGACTTATTATTTTGTCAAGTTTGATACAAAGCATGGATTCAGGTTACCATATTTTATCCTATTTTTACTTGATTAGAAGGTGTAGGCATCAAAAATGTTACCTTCACAAAGGCATTCTTTCCCTTTACTAGTTTATTTCATATGTAAAATAAACCACTATGACCCGATGCTGAAAAAATATGTAATGCTAATGTCCCATTAGCCAAACAGCAAATTACGTGGGTTAGCTACACAATTGGGCCAAAAGTTGTTCATTTTAGACATATTTGCTGCAGCTATATCAAACATCTAACAATCGTGATGTAATGAATTATACAAGCATAATAGTGACACTGACACTGACACAATACTGAACAGAACAGTGAGAAATACATTTTTGAATTGTAAGGTGCAATAAATGGGGAAAATTTGAAAAATCGCAATAGTGCAGATGGTATAAACATTTTTCCGTTTTACCCGAGATCACCCACAGTCAACAGATAGACCCGATTTAAAAAGTTTGCCACAGTATGGGAATTGCCTTTGTACTACATACACAACGTGAGTAAAACCCTTCAGAAGACCCAACACAGATATTCCAAACATCTCATATTGCGCCATTGGTTTTCCTGTGCTTCTCTCCTACATATTGGGCATCATCCATTGCTCCCCTTATTTTAAGACCACTTGGTGCCACAGGTCAAAATCAAAGTTGACGTTTGTAACACCCAAGGAGCCCGAGAGCTGCATTGCTGGGTTCTTAACCTGCGCTACACATACTGACATTCAAAGACAACCAATTACACGTGCGTTACCACTCAGAGCGACGACGATACGGTGGTTCTCACCTTACGGTCTAGACTCCCCAACATTACCAACAGATCAAACCTTGCTGTAGAAAAGTTCTCCCCTTTATTATTGTGGATTAGAAGTGGGTGGGGTCTGGAAATGGCGAATACCAACTTTTCCAGCACGTTGATGCACTGATGATTTTGGCTAATTTACGTCCCATTTTCTCTAGTAAGACACGGCTGTAGGAGTCTAAAAGTTTGAGGATGATATGCCCAACATCACAATAAAATGCACCATGTTCATTCTAGTTAAAATGTTCTACCCCAAATCAAGACTATATCTTTTCCAGCCCCTTTGCTACCAGGAGCCCGCAATGTGAGGCAGTGATGTGGATAGAGGATCTCGGAAACATTCCTACCTGTGTACAAATCTTTTGCTCTCTAGGTAGGCAAGCGCAGTGCTGAGCTGGTAGGCGTAGAGGATCAAGGATGACAGGTCCAGGCTGTACTTTCTTACTTGTAAAAACGATCTTAACTTTTGGGGGAAAGGGGAACAGGAGTTAGGGGAAGACAAAGCAAAGCATTTACATTAATATCCAAACAGATCTAAATGCAGCGTAACTCACAACACATCACAAGGCCCTCTCTGAAATCAAAGGGGTAGCGGTTAAGTCCCAGTTAACAAAATACAGTATGTTGGCGTTACAACAAAGCAAACACATCGATATAAAACCTTCTGAAGATCTCCTGTCTGCTTCACAAATTGAACGTAGAAGAAACGCGTTTGTACAATCCGAAACACCCTTTCATTGTGTTGGAGATTACACTTCCGGTTGTTTTTTGGCTGTGATAATATCGGACGACATTAAAGTTCTAGTCTCACTTGGCCAGATATATGGGAGTCGCCGTAAAGAAAAAGTCCTCAACTAAACACCTTCCACATCATTTGTACCAGTTTTTCCATAAAAACAGAATTCATAAACCTATTCCAACCCCTGCTTTACAGGGTTTCAGCTTTCAGAGAAGCAAATAAAAACAATATTAATACTTTATTGCCGTGTAGCATATAAATACATCAGAGCAACAAATAGGATTTTCCATTGCCACATGCATAACAAACATTTGTGAGCGAATAAAGCTACGTTTGGAAGATAAATTAATCAGAGCATGAAAGAATACGGCAACTTTGTAACGGAAACACGCATGCATTTTTCTACCATCTAGAACAGAATAAACTCAAGTGAAGCAGAGGTAACGAAATGTCACTGCCTGCTATTGCTGTATGAAAGGTAGCGGAGACCAATGGACTTATTGGAATTGGCAGTCTACATGAAGAATAATTGGCAGTGTCTACACGAAGAATAACACCTTTCATAAAGTACAGACAATAATGAGGCCAACAGGAGTCTGAAGAATTCAGTTACTCCCAATTATGCTTGAAATAATTTGCTTATTTATTAAGGATGTATTTTCCTTTACACAGCGGTCCCAACATTTCCAGACATGTCAGTCATATCCTGGAATTTGTTTTCCCAATTGTAGGAGTCTTGTGCTAAAAATAATGTCCTGGGGCCACCAGGCCCCCCCAGAGGGGTGTGCAGTGGCATCACTGCAGCATGTTGCACTGTGCAGGTCAGCAGCAATAACACAAATGTGATGAGCACATACCTACAGACAAAATGTAACAGCACCGCACATGTGGTTATGGATTATGTTTGTTCAGGTAACAAGATATGCATTATGCATACATCGTCTTTTCTCACAGGCAGTGGTTATTCCATATACCCGTATTTTGAATTCATAACAAAGAATTTCAATATGTAATACACGATATGTAATCGAGTTACATGTGGTTTATTGTCAATGCAATTCAGTTTGTTGTTCCTTAGGACCCAGAGAGGTTCGCAAGCATGTCCAATAAAAGGCATCATACCCCCTACTCCCTCCTTTGTTACTACATGGAAGAAAGAACCAACGCAGCTCCCCAGCCTTCTATGTTTTACCAGGGGGTAGACACCTACCTCTCCTAGAGTACAAAGCTCCATGATAATCCAGACAGGGTTTTCTGTAATAACTCCAATCAACTTCACAATATGTGGATGATCAAACTGGCGCATCGTTACTGGAAGAAAGCGAGACAAACAATCCGTTAGCTCCTGCAGACAGAATCCAAGTCATTTCCTTTTGTGATTTATATATCCGACCATCACCGAGGTTCGTTGTGGCCACACACACAAGACAAGTTTCTTCTTATCTTAGTGCTGTGTGATGGGAAATAAAACCGCTATAACCAGAAATTAAAAAAGGGGGTGGGTATTTTTAACCAGAAAATCACGGGCTGTATCCCTGAGGAATACGCGACCTCACAAATATAAACTGGGTTAAAATCCAATACTGAATTTTAAACATTCAGGTATAGCCCGCACATTTGTGTTAGTAATGTTTTAATGATGTAAGGCACATTATAATTAATCTGATTGATTTTTCAAACACACCAGCACAACTGTGGGCTTCTGCTTCGTTCCATTCAACAGACATCTGGGGCCATTTTTTGGCTGTGAAGTGAGCTAAACTATAAATAAGATGTCTAAAGTAGGGAAAAATTGTCAAAGCGCCAAGTACTGAAAAATGTATCATTTTGGGCATATTAAGAGTCATATAATTGTAATTTAAATAATGTAGTACTTCTGGATGCTTCTAGAATATATTGAAAATGAAAATGTTATTTTTATGTGTACACGAGAAAAGGAAACTAGTTTCTAGCACTATCACTAACTGGTGAATTCTGAAATAATTATAATAAATGTATTGTCAAACCAAGGATGTAAAATATAGGGTTTTAAAAGAAATGCAACATACTATGTAGCTCTGATCAGAGGGTGAGGACTGTATAAGTGCTCATGATCAAACATATAAGCGTATGATGTGCTGGAACGCAGCAGTCATTGGTAGTCCAGTTCTGGATTGGACAAACCCATGGTAGGGGTAAAGGAGGGGTAATATATAGTGCCCTTGCCCTGTACTACTCCCAAGTAGTAAACTGCATTAGAATTTCCTGATCTTATAGTATATAATATATTTATAAGGTCAGGAAATTCTAACGCAGTGTACTACCTCGGAGTAGTACAGGGCAAGGGGCACCATATATTACCCCTCCTTTACCTCTACCCGGGGTTTGTTCAATCCAGAACTGTGACACAAATTTATTTTAATGACTTCAGAATCCACCAGTTAGTGATAGAGCGCTAGAAACTAGGCTCCTTTTCTCGTGTACAGCTGATCTCCTACTAGTAAGCACCTCACTACCATCACACATAAGCTGTAGCGGGGATACCAATCTAGTATCCTATTTTTTTAAAAATAATCTCGTAGTGCAAACGTGCTTCGTAAACTTGGCCACACAATTGTGGTAGCTGTGATTCAATATCTGCAAAGTGTCATTGTAAAACTCATTAGTATGCAAGTAGTAGTATAGGTATTGTAAATGTTTTTCTTTATATGTTTTATTTATTTATTTTTTAAACCTTATTTCAGATCCCAAACATGGTTTATCAAATACAGAAATAGAACAATTGCTTCTTGTTCTGCAGACTTAATCCCTGTACCACAAAGAGAAGACGTCCTAGATCAGAAGAACAGGAGGCAAATTTTCAAAAGAATAAGAAGTTGCCACCAAAGAGAGTTCTTACAAATGATACAACAGGTTATGATCTAATCAACCACTTCCCGGAATACTTAGACACCAGCACCCCCTATATGCAGGGTTTCTGAATGCACAGGACACACGTGTGCAGTACTGTTCCTGAAAAGTGCCTGAAACAGCTCCACATTGTTTGTCTAAAGACAGAAATCGTTTTAAAAAGTTTCATTTGAAGTAATGGACAATGATGTAATGTAATAAAACAGTTTGTTTGGAAATGTGTAGTCACAACTAATCCAATTGTGGGTGTAATTTTATTTTCTATAATAATTATTATTTTATTTTTTAAATCAATCAACTTGGTAAAAAGCTTCTTTAAGTGCCCACTGATCTAAAGTAACCCCCAATTAATTATTTTTAGATTATATATATAATATTATATAGCAAATGGAAATATTACTGTGTGCTCATTTGCATGTCTTAGACAGGTCTGCAACCCTGCCTTTCATCATTATCACCCAGCACACAGTGCTTCCACTGCAGCAAGGGATTCTGGGAAATGACATGCAAATGAGCACACAGTGCCACCTTTTGATTCAAAAACATATGACATGTAATATATTTATATATATATATAATTAAAAAATTAAATTCATGACTGAATAGGTTAAGACCACAATACCCTAGCAGTCTTCCGTACACATGCCATAGGCCACAAGCCTTTCTTTGCATGCCTAAATAATACAGTGTAATATGTCCCTCAATTAACCGTACATGTCATTTGTACCTTCCCAGAAAGATCCTCTATAACTAAACGGTGGAAGACGCAAGATTTAAAAAGCTCTGCATGTTTTTCAGGCCTTTTGTTCATTGAATATTAAAATATTACAGGGAATAAGAGATCCATTTAAAAAACAATATATAAATCGAATTTTTAACAACATTAATAAAGCTAAATACTGGTATCAATAATATTGATAACCGAATGGGAACTTGAAGGCCCTTGTAGTTCATCAAATGATACCACATGTAACATATCTATATTAGTCCAGGATAAATTCTCCCCCTGTGACTTTACTTGGGAAACGTTAATGAAGTTTGGGCCCCATGTGCATTAGATTTTGTGGTGTGCTAAAACCATCTCTGGGCACATGTAGGTCTTGAAGCCCCCGCAACTTTATCCTGCAAAATGAGGCCGAGGCTTTCCATCTCAGAGATGGAAAGCAACTTCCCGTTGTAAAGCCAGTATAACCAGCCTCACACTGATGAGATCCAAAAGGTTGAAATAGCTGTCTGGGAACAGGGTTAATGGCTCTGCCCTTCTTGAACTCAGGCAGTGCTGAAAAGCTGTGTAATGCGACAGTCATAAGCTTATGCACCATGTCATCATGGAAATGAAGTATAAGGTGGCACGGTGTGCTCATTTGCATGTCATTACCCAGAATCCCTGGCTGCAGTGGAAGTGCTGTATTGCAAGGCTAGGTCCCCAGTGCAGCCGGCGGTGAGCGTGCCTCTCACCAGCCCCTTACCTCCTCCCTAGCCGTCCCTGGTGACTCCTCCCTTCCTTGCTCACTGAACATTGCGATGCGTCAGCCAGCAGGGACTACAACAGGATTATGTTCCCGTGCGGCGACGCGTCACATGGTGTGCCAGAGAGCCAATCAGAATGGTGGTTTGCTCCTGCCCTGCCATCACCGTCCACTTTGAATCCTCCTCTTCAGTTTCTTGAGCCCGGTGATCTCTTTGATGCAGTGGCTTTTCCACGGCCCCTCATGCAGCATTTTCAGGTTTTGCATTTCGGGGAAGGGGAGGGTGGGAAGCGAGGGGTGGGGGACTTTATTTACTCTTTTTTCAACATAAAAACGGTCATGGCCGCGCCCACCTGCCCCGATTTGGCCACGCCTCCCGCGCGCCTGAGAACTCTGCCTGCAGACCACAGATCGCGGTCTAGCGCTGTGCACGTGCCGCCAGGCGCGCGTGCAGCAGCCTCCAGCGGGACCTTAGCCTAACAAATAATGGTGAAAAGCAGGGTCAAAGCCCTGCCTGAGATGTGAATGTGCTCACTAATGAATGCAGCTTTCTATTGTCTGGCTTGAATAAGGCAGATTGGGCAAACAAACATGTCAGTATATATTTAGAACCAGGGTTGGGGTTACCAGAGACACAAATAACATGGTTTCGCTCCTCACCAACTCAGATTAAACAGAACAAAACTGAGCTGCTATAGGGGGGGAAGCACAGAGGGATAGGTTTGCCAGAAGCAGGATGTGGAGAGCATTTAAAAACAGAAGGGATATACTGTACTATTCTCGGGTGGAGGATACACATACAGGACAGAAGATAACAGTGCTCAGAAGTGCAGACTTCATACTGAAACCCCAACAATAGCAGTGAGTGGTAACCTACAGGGAATATTTCATAGAGTGTTGGCAGCTTTGTTTCTGAGAGGGTAACACAGCAATGCATTGGATACGACATTAGTCACTAGGTATTGTGTTTCCATTGAAGGGGAAAAACAAGCTACGGAAAAGACAGCAGAAGAAAAACAAGTGGTATGACTTTCACAGCCATCACCTGTCTCCAGACGTTCTCATTCTCCCCCAACAATCACACAAGCAGCTGCTCTTCTAACAGGGGATAATTGGTCATGCTGTCCAGTTACAAACATTAATGAACACTGTGTGTAGTGGGAATAAGACCTAACCACGAGGCAAAATCTACCACTATAAAGCATCAATTCGCTCTCCCCCCCACCCCCCTTCATTGTACTGTATTCTTTTTACCCCTCATGTTTCCAATTGTAAGGTGGTGCTGGTGGTGGTGGGTGGTTTCGATGGAACTGAAAAGTGCGATTGAAAATAAATAAATAAAAAGAAGAATGTGTGGGGGGGACCTCCCGGTTTCATAGATACTTCCCTGTGAAGTTACCATATTTAACCCTTTTAGTGCCCTATGGACATACAGCAGGGGGTGGGCAACTCCAGTCCTCAAGGGCAACAAACAGGTCAGGTTTTCAGGATATCCCTGCTTCAGCACAGGTGGCTCAGTGATTGAGCCACCCGTACTGAAGCAGGGATATCCTGAAAACGTGACCAGTTGGTGGCCCCTGAGGACTGGAGTTGGCTATCCCCTAACAGTTTATGGCTGCGTCCATAGAAAGACAAGCAGCGCTGAGCCGCGCGGACGCTACGCGCTGAGCCCCGGCATCCTCAATGAGGATGTCTTTAGAGGGGGCTCACGCGAGCGTCCGCAGGCGTGCTGAGGAGTTGGATTTTTCAGCCGACAGCCAAAGCTGTTTTTCAGCGCGCTGTGTTGAAAACATCCGATCAGCGCGAAGCAGCGTCACGGCGCCGTGACGTCGACGCCATCGCGGGCGATTGGCCCAGCGACGTCACTGCCCCGCCTCCCACCACCTTCCCCCGCCTCCCGATCGCGGACGCTGGCTCGCCTGCATGTGCATGAAATAGCTCATGCTTGATCAGGTGAGCATCAGCGTCCGCGCGGCTCAGCGCTGCTCCACGTTCTATGGACGCAGCCTTACAGTTATGAGGCTGGCACGCCAGTGGCCGTTATGAGGTCCCCTGTCCATCCTAGCCCTGTGCTAGTTTTCTATAGACAAATTGGGATCAGTGTGACCATCGACATAACGCTCAGAAGCGATCACACTATCAGGAAGGGGCCACGGCTAGGGAGGTGGCAGGACTAACACAGGCACTGAAGGGGTAAAATCTTCCTTCCAGGGGAAGCACCACGGACCCCGACTTTCACAAAATAGTTTAAAAAAAAATAATAAATAAAAAGTGTTGCCACTTGCAAGATTTTCCCAAACTCACATAAAATGGAAAAAAATACATATTGTATTAATTTGCGAAAATGACACAGCTTTTGCTTGAATGTTTGTCAATTCTCATATTTCTTTGAAGAATTGCAGGAACGTTTGTGTGGTGGAATAAGAACAACAAGCCAACTTTCCCTGCTGCCACTCCACAATTTGTCAGAACGGTTAATTTGAGAAAAACAAACAAACAAAAATAAAAACCAACAAAAAAAAAACAATTTGTGCCGACTGCAGGCTGGAAAAGTCTCTGCTTTTAGGGGAGACTTCAATGGGTTTCACAAAGAAAATAATTGCATTTATAGGTCTTCCACAGATCCCCAAAACCTGCTTCACCCCCACGGTCACATCAACCACAGCCATTAAACTACAGATTAGGATTCTGGGTAATGGCAACCAAATGAGCACACAGTGACGCCTTTTGCTTTATGCTTGCTTATCTTGAACATGTATAGTTACATAGAACTTTACCCTGCTGTATTACATATGTTGTACATTGTAACCTGGGTTAAATGCTTTTAAAGTAAGGAAACACACTTACAGGCCTCTTGTAAGAACTTCTCCCTCACACTGTCAGATGTGCAGTTCTTGCATGTTTTGATTGCAACAGCCATGGCTGGATTTTCCTGAAAGAGAAATTAATAACATACCACACTTCTTATTCTACACGTTCATAGCCACGAATGTGAGGCACACAGTTTTAGCAACGGTACATCATCTATATACTTTCATTAAATGGATTGATGGCTGGTGCTTATCGTTACTGCTCATTTATAGGCACTTTGTTAGGACTACAAAAACGACAACATTTCTCTGTATAATGCGATGACTGCAAAGGAACCAACACTGGTTATAAAGCCCCCGAGACTTTAGAGTAAATAAGATTAATAAATATATATAGACACATAATTAGACAGCGTAATGCATTGCGCGTGATAAACAGAATCCCAGCATCCCAATATAAATACACCCTCTGCGCTCTTAAACTCTGTGTTAAACAAATTGTAAACAGCAGGGCGCAATATTAACAACATGTGGATAAAGAAAGGCTCCATTTAGCAACCAAGGAGTCCCGTCACTAGTGTTATTTTACATGGAATAACTCAGACAATGGTTTATCTGCATAATACAGTTGCAGCATTAATACAATCACAAACCACAGCTCTGCCATTCAATGTGTCATTAGTACATGAAAAAAGGGTTTAAGCTTGGCTCGACAGATTAAGAGATTGTGAGCCGTGTCCAATATAGGAATAACAAAGACACAGCTTTGTTACAATGCATGTATTTGATTTGAATGTGCCAAAAACAGTAGTTATCTTATTAATATGTTTCTTACATAGCCCTTACAATGTATGCAGTGCTATACTTTTGCAGGTTCACATCCCTGCACCAAAGATCTTATCACTGAAATTGTGATGTACAGGAAGATATATGTATTGCTCAGGGCCACAGAGAGCGACACGGGGATTGGAACCGGGGCAAAGGCAGTGTACAGTACTTGCCATTACTTCTGATTTAGTTGTCTAAGGAGTATTTTGGCACAGTACTGTGCAGAGGTGCTGTGGGCTATTCAATATATTCTCACTTAAAACCAATATGAACCAATGGCAGTGATTGCATTAAAATATAATAGATATATATATAAATATATAAAAAATATAATATATCACATTTTAAGTTATGGTGGGTGAAAAGGGCAACAAAAAACCTCCACCGTTCGCATATAGCCAATAAAGAATTACTTGTGAGCATATTCACATGTCTTAAGATAGGTCGGCACCCCTGCATTTCAAACATTATCACCTAGCATACAGTGCTCCCACTGCAGCAAGGGATTCTGGGAAATGACACGCAAATGAGCACACAATGTGTCACCTTTTGCCTGTAATATCCATACACATGGAGCCCATTTAAGCAGATGCATCGCCGTTCACACAGTTTTTAAGCTCACAAGTGATACTCTTTATTGGCTATATGCTAACTGTGGAGATTTTTTATTGCCTTTTTCACCCACCATAACATAAAATGTAATGGTAAACCTACCCAGCCTAGAAATATTTCAAAGCAAGTATAAACCAACCTGGAACCTTGAAGCATGTCTGTGAGTGGTCTGTACTTGCTTTGCTAGTCCCAGGCTGTGCTTAAAAGCTGTGTGAACGGCGATGCATCTGCTTAAATGGGCTCCATGTGAATGGATATTCCAGGCAAAAGGTGACACATTGTGTGCTCATTTGCATGTGATTTCCCAGAATCCCTTGCTGCAGTGGGAGCACTGTATGCTAGGTGATAATGGTTGAAAGGCAGGCTTGCAGACCTGTCTAAGACATGTGAATGTGATCACAAGTGATATTCTTTATTGTGTATATATATATATATATATATATATATATATATATAAACTTTTGTGTGTGTGGAATGGTTTGTCAATGTTGTACTTTGATGAGAGTTGTTTTACTGCACATTCCTGATTTATTCTCTAACAAAGAGGTGGTATGAGTAAATCTCACGAGTAAATCTCATCTCTGCGACGCTGAGCACGAGAGCTAAAGAAGTACCCAGACATATACCTAGACAGCAACTACACAGAGTCTTATCACTATCACACAGCTCCTCTGTAAGGAGTAGCACACTGATGCAAGAGCTATACTCCTCCAAATGTCCTACGCTGACTGTAACTAAAGGACATAGCACCTGGTGTATGCATGTAGAAGAGGAGAAAGGGACAGGTGAGTGACGGACCCCACAGACACAACACTATCTCTATACCTTTCTGTCTCCCTCTCCCGTCCTCTCTATCTTTCGCTCTCTCTCCCCCTCTCCCATCTATCTCCCTCTGTATGTACATAAGATGCATACTGCATATACACACCCCATCCCTCCCCCTTTCTTTCTCTCTCTCTACCCCCTCTCTTTCTATCTCCCTCTCTCTGCCCTCACTTTTACTATTCCCCCTTCCCCTCTCTCCCCCAATCTTTCTCGCTCTCATCCTCCCTCTACCCCTCTCCTTTTCTCACCCTGACCCCCCTCTTCTCTTTGTTTCTCCCCATCTTTATCTCTCCCCCTCACTCCCTCTCGCCTATGACTTAAAAGGCATGATACGCAAGTAAAAAAAAGAAACGTTATTAGTTCTTAAGAATTTATTCAATTTTTTTTTGCGAGTAGATTTTTTTGTAATATGTCAAGCCGTGTGTGTATATATATATATATATATATATATATATATATATATATATATATATATATATATATATACATATGCGCACGCGCATTTAATTTGGGATAAAATCAGCAGAAATAAGTCTGACAGCAATTTAGCACATTGAAAGGCTGTATTTACTAATATTTTGGTAAGCAAGGCCAATTATTGAAATCTGCAGCCTGTCTGGGCCCCTGTTCACTTTCCTCTCCAAGATTATTGACATCTCATAGCATTACACTGGAGAAAATCGTTTCTCTCGTAGTAACGCTAAAATGAGGTGACCCTAAAATGAGAAGAGGCAGTCCCCGTGTGGGGGGCATGTTTTGCGTTGAAGTCGGAAGGCAGGTACAACAATAACGCAGAACTGCACACCTCACACAATGGTGTGTCGGGGATAATGTCTATACTATAACTCAGCGGTGCGCAAAGTGGGGGGCGCGACCCCCAGGGGGGGCGGGAGATTGTGCTGGGGGGGCGCGGGCAGTTGCAGAGGCCCCGCGCTCTTCCCCCAGGCATTTAAATTAAATGCCGGGGGATCGCGTGAGGCCCCTGCAACTGTTTACTTACCGGGATTCAGCCGTCTGTGTTGCGTCGCCATGGCAACGCGGCGTCAATAGACGCCGCGGCACCATGTGACTTGACGCTGCGTGGGCGTGTGACGTCATCTGACGCGAATGAAGGTAGGCAGGGGGGCGCGAGAGCCGGGGGCAGAGTGACAGGGGGGCGCAGCACAAAAAGTTTGCGCTCCCCTGCTATAACTCATAGGTTACAACACTACTAAAGAATAAACAATTTTGAGGCATGGAAGCAACATAGGCACAGAAATATTCAGTAACGTAATAAGATACGGAGGAAGAAAAACACTTCCTCCATGTTTCATGCTACCAAGACTAATTTAACCAAACACTTCTTTTGGGCCTGGAAAGTGTTCTTCTACCTGCTCTCTCTGCACGTGGCAGTCATCTACAGCAGGGGTGCTCAACTCATCCTCTCAACAGGTCAGGTTTTCAGGGTCTCCCAGCTTCAGCACAAGTGGCTCGTTCAGTTCCAGCTTCACCACAGGTGGCTCATTCAGTCCCTGCTTCAGAGCCTCTGATTGAGCCACCTGTGCTGAAGCTGGGATATCTTCAAAACCTGACCTGTTGGGGAGGGGGGGGGGGGTTGCTTGAGGACTGGAGTTAAGCACCACTGATCTAGGAACGTCTACCTCTACATCCTCTCCTTCCACCTTCCTCTCAGACTTTGAATCCTTTCCTTCTCTCCCAGGACTTTCCATCCTTTTACTGGGCGACTTCAACTGTCATATGGATGCAGTGACATCATATGAGGAAGTGATGGCAGTGATGGTGGTTGAGTATTGTAAAGCATAGACATTACCACCGATATCAGCAAGGGGAAGCTTAGAGGGCTAGCTTACGCTAGCGCTCAATTTGACGCTTTCGCTTCCATTGCGATCTTGAAAGGCTGATGGTAATTGCCGCTGCATTTGGCAAGATAAAGCATAGTATCATTCGCTTATCTCAGCGCTCAGGTCCTCTAGTCTCCGCTGTATACCTGCACTAACACGTTCCAGAGCATTATTCATCCATCTCAATCCTGCATACTGCCAGCTACCTATCAATTACATGGACTAGCAGCGGGCATGCTGATACAGAGCCCCAATGACGTGGGTCTCCAGGTTGATCATCACCTCGTCATTATTCTAATGTTTCTCTAGAAGCCGGCAATGAGGACTATAGTAGCAGGACTCCTACCAGGGAGTGTGAGCTGTGTCTTTGATCTCAGAGACCAGCGAGGCATTGGCTGTGTATACTCCCACCGCATTATAGTTTCATACTTGGAATAGATTATACTGTATCAAGTGGGTTATTAGACACTACCACCCCCAGTGCCCACAACGCAAAGTGCCACAACCACTTCCGCGGCTTTTCAACTTCTTTGACTCGCTATACTTTCGCAATTGTCACTATTCACTGTTTTTGTCGCCACCCTTTATTTTATATCAATAAAAGTTATATTTTATATGCCAAGGGTATATGCACTACTAGTGCAATTCTTTGTTGGTAGAATCCTTGAGCTCTTCATAGGTTTCACTGGTCCTAGTTGTACGTCATATTGAGGATCCATCTGTGTTCTAGGCATTTGGCCTTCTCTCTAACCTCCATTGGCATCATCTAATGCAGCGGTGCGCAAACTCCCCGCACCTGCGCCCTCCTCTCCCGTCTAATGATGCGTCAAATTACGCTGCGGGGTCATGTGACGTCACGTCCCGTTAACCACGGCGTCATTTGAAGTCACGTCTCCATGGCAACGGGCGTCATTTGACACCACGAGAGCCTGGTAATTAAGTTTACCGAGGCCTCGCGCTCTCAGTGCAGGGCCTTTGTAAACACCGCGCCCCCCTCCAGAAACATCTCGCCCCTCCTAACCCCCAGTTTGCACACCGCTGGTCTAATGGATCCTGCTCTTTACTGATAACTGTTCCTTATCTTCCCCTTTCCGCTCTCTGGATCCATCTTTAATTCCCCTCATGATGACACGTGTCACCAGGAAAGGGGTTAAGTAATTCAATTCACAGTACTCACCGGGCTCATGTAAACTCCTTGATGTACATCTCCAAATTGCCCTTCACCAATGCATCTCCCCAACTCAATTCGGTCTCTCTGGATCTCATAATCGCCAGCTGGAAAATTAAAATCCATATCAACCATAAACAGCTGCTAGAGGGCAAGGCGGCTCGGAAATAAAAAAACACACACAAGACGTGAAACTCGTAGCAAAACCCACTCACACAGCTGACATCTTACGGTTAAGGAATTTATATTTATAGCACACAATGCTTTTATAAATGACAAACACCGTAAAATCCTCTTAACCAAGTATACATAACCAAACTGCAACACTAACATTAAAAGTGCAAATATCAAGAGAACATCATTGCATGGCTTGTCAAAAGAATACCAGTACAGAGACTTGGTTTATAACGTATCATTAGTCATTATAAACCCCTGAAATGGAACATGCCGGGAGGACATGAAAATGAGAGGAAGACACAGGAACGGAGGCGCTTTGTATGCCGGAGTCCTGTATTGTATGGAATTACCACACCTCCATTTACACGAGATTTCCAACACTTTAAAGAGGAGGGCGTCTTACGGCAATAGAGTTGGGAATGATGTGAACGGAAAAAAGTGATCTAGTTTACAAACTTCTGTTGGAACAGGGACATGTTATTCCACAATTTGGCCATTTCCATAGGAATAAACGTAAAATAAAAGGTTTCATAAAAACATTATTACCCTCAATGATAAAGGTATAGCCCGGGTATACTATGGGGATTGCGTTAATGTATTGTTACAGATCTACTGGGGGGGTTAGGTGGTGGTTTGGTGTTAAGTAGTTGCCACAATAAGATTGATCGGACCGCTCACCATTAGTGTAGTCCTAAAAAGTAGGTAACCAAAGTAAAACGCAAGGTGCATAGGAGAATGAATACGGCTATGCCAGATTAATCCAAGGAGGATCAAAGAGTCCCCAAATACTGCACTCAATGCGTATTGATAAGGTTGTGTGTAGCACTGCATTGGTCCATTATCTGATGGACCAATATATATATATATATATGGGACTCTTTGATCCTCCTTGGATCAATCTCGTATAGCCATTAAGTAATTGCCAACAGGATTATCGGATATTTATCATAAACTGAAACTAAAAACGGCTAAGAATATACAATAAGTTACAATTGCACCTAAGAGAACATATCGACCCTCACATTTGGCGCTCGCCCTCCCTCACTGATCTGGCGCTCGCCCTCCCTCACTGATTTGGCGCTCGCCCTCCCTCACTGATTGGGCGCTCGCCCTCCCTCACTGATCTGGCGCTCGCCCTCCCTCACTGATTTGGCGCTCGCCTCCCTCGCTGATTTGGTGCTCGCCTCCCTCGCTGATTTGGCGCTCGCCTCCCTCGCTGATTTGGCGCTCGCCCTCCCTCACCGATTTGGCGCTCACCTCGCAACTATTTAGTACCAGTGTCTTCGACGTTAACAGAGTCTCACGACTAAACTTTTCCGTTTACATTGTTTAATTGTGAAAGTGTAAAGTTCCCCCACAAGTTATTAATAGGTTTGATGATATTGGAATCTAAAATACAAGAGACCAAAGTAATTTCTGTGTGCATGTAGAAAAGCGACCACAATGTAGATGTGTCTGAAGGAATTAAGTTGAGCTCTGATATATGCCTCTTTAAAGTGTTGTACAAGTATACAGACTTATTTCTATTTGCATCAATTAATAACCGTTGCAAAAAGGAAGGCGAAAAAGAGGGGGTGGGGGTAAAATAAAAAAGCACAGCATCACACCACAAGCAGCAGGCAAAATGAATAGGCTTACATAAAGACCTGTTACCTTCATCTAATCCATAGCTTTCTGATTGGCATTTAGAAAAGGAATAAAAACAAACTTTGTTTACAAAATGGAAATTGAATTTAATCGCAACAAAATGACATGCATTCTTCCTAACGTAGAGGGGGCACAAATGCTTCGCTTTCCATTACAGGTCCCCTCAAAACCAGAGGGTTAAAAGGTTCAGATAAAGGTGCAAAACAAGACTACAGTGGGTAGGATGTAAGAAGAAGGTTACAAAGTAACGGTTGTTACTGCTGACTAATTCAAGTACAAGACATCATTGTAATCTGTGAAATCCCACATAGCCAGTCAAAAAAACAAGATTTGGTAAATAATTTAACCATCTGAATTAACTTCCTTAAACATATCTAAAAGCAAAATTTCCCCTTTTATTACCCTGGAAATTAAGTACAAATGCATGTCAGGTTTCAGCAGAAAATGCATCAAACACAAATATGTTGGGCTGCGGCCCCAGTGCCTGCGCTACACCGCCTGCGAGGCTGGCGGCACGCGTAGCCGAATTTCCCGGTCTGCAGAGAGCTGCAGGGGGAAAGATAGGGGGGGAGTGACGGGGGCACGGCCGTGACGTCACCCCGGCAGGTTCGCCCTCATTGGCTGACCCGTCGAGGGGCGTGGCCTAGCGCTTCCTCGTTAGTTCCCCTCCCAATTTTCTTGCAGGCTGGAAAAACTCAACGCGCAGCGCCCTCCCCTCGCAGCGGGCCTGGCCCCATTGAGGGGCGGCTCTTGTCTCTGCAGCGTCCGCCACAGCGGGCGCTGCAGTAGCCGCCAGCAGGGTCCTGGCCTTACTGACAGTTTGTACACTTCAGTCCCTTGGAGGATTGCCCATTTAAACCTTTGAGTGCCCTATGACGTACCATGCACATCATGGGGGCCATAACTGTAGGTACCCAGTGAACCCATTTTACTAAGGCTTGTATTTGAGGTGGAGATTGCGTTCACTGCTTCAATCTCCTCCACTTATGTTAAGGTCCTGAAGGGTCTTCCCGTGATCACATCGTTGAGATCTGGAAGACCGCTGCCAGTTTCCCCAGCAGTGAAAGGGTTAAAGCAGCAGTTTACACTGATCCCCATTTGTTTTCTTTACTTAATTTAAGATATCTCTTCTTGCACCTCTCACTGTTTTTAGAATCAAGGCCCCGTTCTGGAGATGTGTGTTTGAAATATTATGGGGCTGATTCTATATGTGCCGATCGGCCTCTTCTTCACTTATCGAATCAGCCCCTAAGTGTCTGGGAGGTAAAAATGGATGTCTCCCTGTAGCCTAGTGCAGTCTGAGGTTACCATGGATGTTTCCTAACCTCATCACATCGTTTCTTGTTAGATAATATTCACGGCTCTCTGAGAGGAATATTGTACAATCAGGGATGCGTGTCTACCCAAGCCATCATGTGGTCCTGATCTCAGGAATGTGGTGGCATTCTCAAGCACCAAATAGGTCAAGGATGGTCACGTCAATTACATTGATAAGTTCTTTCCTTTTTATTCTTGCACCTTATGTTGTACAAGCAAAGGTCAATTATGGGTTACATGATCCTATAACTCACTGTTATTACATCACAAATTACATTTTAAACTTTATCTACAGTGGACCCTATCTTCAGAAGACTTAGCAGGGTCAGTACTTGGGAAACAACCTTGTCTATGTAAGGTCTTAAGTCAAGTCATTACTCTTAAGAGAAAATGTGATATTATTTGTCATGTAATGACATACAAAGAATAGTCTGCGTTAAAGGTGGCAATGACCCAAAAAACAGACAATTCTTACATTTCAACGCTGTAGCTGTTCTCACATCGTCTTAACATTATTCGGGGGCCATTCTTTGTAACGTAAACTATTTTCAAATGTCAGAAGCTTGGCAAATAGAAATCTGCCATGTCTGATAACCGAGAAAGCAGCTTTCTGAAATGTAATTGCTTTACATTAGTAAAAGGCTTCTGGGAATTGTTTGACCAAAAATCTACATTACAAACATATGTTCTAAGACACTAAGGCAGGGGTGGTCAACCCCAGTCCTCGGGGGTCACCAACAGGTCAAGTATTAGGGATATTCCTGCTTCAGCACAGGTGGCTCAGTCTGAGTCACTGATTGAGCCACCTGTGCTGAAGTAGGGATATCCTTAAAACCTGACCTGTTGGTGGCCCTTGAGGTCTGCAGTTAATACTTTACCCAACGTACTAGAAAATAGCTTCTAGAAAAGCCTCCCCACCACATCTTCAGAACTCCAGCATTTAAAATGAAGTAAACGTATAATGTATTCCTGCATCTAAGACTTCCTAAAACTATAACAATGGCACATAAAGAAAGAGCTTTCCATTGACTGTATATAAGCGCAACACCCAATGCATACACCTAAATGCTAAATACTTACTGGAGGGCATGGTATAAGTATCTTCTTCATCTATTATCTCCGCATAGTCATCGGTTTCTGGAAATAAAAAGAAATACAAAAATCACTCGTCGATCGCGGTTCCACATCTCAACAAGTCTCATCAAGACGTAACCTTTACTCGGCTTTTGGAACATGCAGCAATGCTTAGGAAACAGCCTAACCAAGTCTGAACAAATATTTGGACTAGAAAAAAGAAAATCGTACAAACAGGATGCAAATTTGACCACGAGTCTACAGCGACAGATTGGCCAATGGAGATATTTGCTAATGTGCCAACCTAGCACAGTTAGTGATTTTGTACAGATATACACTAGCTCTTTCACGGTTATACAAATATTATGCTTTGGGCATGGAAGTTATGAATTGGCTCTTTGGAAGTTCTCTGTTTGCTCTGCGTCTACCCATCAGTTTTCCCCTGTCTCCATCACTCCTTGGTAAAATCTCTCATGCTTCTCAAACACCCTGGTCCCCCTTGATCTAGCAGAAATGAAACGTAGGAGGAAGGGAAATAAGATGCGGGGCAGAGGGTTAGAACGAGGCATCAGTTTGCCTCTTTCTCCCGGTAATTGGCTAATTGGCCGACTGGACTTAAATTGAAAACGCCAATCTAAACACCGGTGATAAGATAACAGCATAAAGGACATTATATTCTCTATTCCAATACATTCCTTACATTGGTGAAATACAGTGTGGCACTCCACTGGGGCAGCAATTTCCACAATAAATTATTTGCAATCAGTGATTCAAGTGCAAATACAACTATTACGTTAGTTTGGACACAGTGTGGGGTGGATTTATTGCCAATAGTTTCCCCCCCACTTGTTACATATTCTATTTGGAACTCTGTTTATTTGAGAATGTACAACTAGAATAGAGTTGAGTCACTGGAGTAATATTCATGCGGTAAGACTGGTCAATCATTAAAATAAACTTTAAGGCACTGAAATAAAAATAACTAATAAAAAGAGGGCAAAAATACTTGTGAACTGTATATTACCATCTATAATTGCCCTGCGGAAGAACTTGCCATTGAAGTGCAATTTACATTTTAATTCCCCCCACATAAAACAACTATGCTATGTTTAAAAAGCAAATACTGTACAGCATAGCATGTGCCATTGAAAAGCAATGCATAATTAAACCTCCAGTATATACTGTAGTTATGTTATACATGGTTTTCAGCCTGTCCTGAATCTGGACTCTGTGTGAGGCATGTGGCTAGAACAGACTCCCCCATTCATCTTAATGATCATGTAAAAACAAAAAAAAAACTAAAACAAACAAAAAATTTATGATGTAGATCCACGAACTAAAATGTATTTAAATACACATTATTATTATTATTATTATTATTTTTTTCTCCAAGTCAAAAAACAGTATTTTCTGTTTTAAAGCCCTGGCTACCAAGACTTATTACCCAGACAGGGACTTGCTTTGATTTGGAAATAAATCATCTCTCTTTCCTCACACTTTAGGACATTTACAGTTTTCCAGTGCAACGTGCAGATTTTATACGGAAATGAGGCAAACTTGCCAAATTATATATTCACGGGCTATTCATTAAGCTGCGATTGCCTGAAAAATCACATCCAAAAATCTTGTAACGCTCAGGTAGGCTAAATAGGGCTTTTGCGGAAGACAGAGAGAGACAGAAAGGGGGAAGAGTGGGGGAGAGCCCTGGGAGATATGCTAGTTTAAATATGCAAAATATATTTTAATTATAGAAGTATAGCAAATTTCCCAGGTATTTCAGAAATTTTCACAGGTGTCTCTCCATGTGGCAAATAGCGGAATTTATTTGGGGGTGTAAAAGTCAATGGGCTCTCTCCAAAATTAGTCTCTCTCCTCCAGCAAAATCCCTTTCTCGCCTACCCGAGGGAGGTGAGATTTGTGAATATCAGTTTCTGGCCATTACTGCAGCAAATGGGGTGAGAAACTCAAGCGAATGAGATGCCAGACCATGCAATTGTTACGTACACATCATTCTTAATGCAGACGGTAAAAATGCCAGTTGTGTATCATGTCAAACTGCATGCCATTTCCAACAATTTTATATCGACAATATCAGAGTTTAATGAATAGGCCCCAATATCTGTTAGGGATAAAGTCAAATAACCCTATGACTATTTAAAACCATGCGTTGCAGGCATTCATGTTAAATATTCACTCAGTACAGGGACTTTACCCAATGTACTAGAGAACGTATTCTAGGAAAGTCTCACCACCACATATCTCCAGGTGTCTGTGGTCTGGATTTGCTTTGGGTTGAACATGGACATGTGTGTCTCTTTTCAGCCTCATCTACCATGTAACCCAACCATTTAAAACGCTCATTTATTTTATCCATTTAAGGCTGAGTCCATGGTGACTAAGCCCATGCGGAGGCGCGCTGAGGCTGAGGGAAAGCGGGTGCTTTCCCTGGCCTTGGTTAGCGCGCCGTCCGGGGGCGTGTCGGGGGGTGGGCCAGTGACGTCACGGAGCTGGTTCGCCCTCATTGGGCGAACCGCTCACGTGACCGGCCCTGCGCTCCCACGAGCGCGAAAATTTAACATTTTCATAAGACACACGCTTACGCACGCTTGCGGAAGTGTGCGCGAGCCCCTGCTAAAGCCGCTCTCATTGCGGCTGCAGGAGCTCAGTGCCGAGCAGCAACGCGCCTCAGCACGGGTCAGCGCCTAAGCGCTGACCATGCCCGAGGCCTAAGACTTCCTAAAAATAGAACAATGGCAAATAGAGAAGGATGTGGTTTTCTTTGACTGTCAAATTGATATTAAGCGCCTTATTCGATATTGTCTGAAGCAGCCATTCGGGACATTTCCACCCTGAAATTCCAGTTGAAGTCAATAGGGATTTGCATTTTAAAACAAATCGGTCCGAACGGCCGCTCCAGAGTATACAGAATAAGGCCCTAAGCCCTCCATCACTAGGTCTGTAGAATGTGTACACAAATGGCATGTATTATTCAATCGAGAATGTTTCACCACAGGGCAGAAGCCGGCTTACTATTTTCCTCTTGTGTGAAGGTGAACAAGGTAAATCTGAAAAGGAGCCTAAAGATTTATTCAAACTGAAGTAACTAGTTTACACCATGTTCTTGCTGGCTAATACTGTATTATGAGAAACTGCTGCACAGTTGTGTTAACCTTTTAAGGAAAGCATGTTTGATATTCTCCATAGCCCTGTACGGCTTTATCACATACTGCTCAGAATGGGACATAGTTCACTGCACCGTTAAAGGACTTTGATAAGCATTAGAATACCTCTTGCACACAACTGTGCTAAAATCACGTACACTTAGGGGCCTATGCAGAGAGCAGCGCTAATGGAAATTTCGGCATTTTTTAGGGAAATATGGCAATACTAAGTAACAAAATGGCGAGTTCAGTAAAAAGCGCCATTTTTTTTTTTTTTTTTTTTTAGTAAAACTCGCCGGGCGGGTGGCGAGAACCAAAATCTCGGCAGTTTTGAAAAGGGCCGTATGCAGAAAGGCACGATCGCCATCTAGCGGCTGTTCGCGCCATTAAAATGGCGAGATATTCTACAATTAGCTCCGCCAACAAAAGTTGGCAGGAAGCTGGAGCTCACCGGCGAGAGGAACAAGAAAAAAAAAAACGCGCTTTTTTTCAAATGCGTTTCAACAGCGCGCATCTCGCCGGTTGAAACTCTCCATATTCATGCATGATTTTAAATGCAGTTTTCGGACCTTTCTGCATATGGATATAAAATCACGCCATTACATGTCAAATTTCTTGCCATCTCCAAATTTTTTTTCCCTGCTCTCTGCATAGGGCCCATAGTCTGTATTTTCACAGACATGTTTTGAATGGAATCTCCACACTGTGCGAGTGACTTTTAGAAACGAGTACATGTCCCAGGCATACTGAGGACATCTCCAACATCTGTATGATACATCTGTTAGTAGGACGAAAGATTTGGATGTACCCAGCTCAAATGAGAACTTGTTCTGTGCCTTAGGTGCATTGGATACAGCAGCACTAAATGGTTTGGGGCATACTGGTTGTTGCACAATATCGTGATAACATGGCTTGTAGCTGGATTATTAGTGAATGTATGTTCTCAAAAGAGAGAGGCTCCCTTCTTGTTAGTGGTGGAAATCAGTCACACAAACATTCGGAAAACAAAGGATCAAAACACAGATATTACCGTCCCCACTAAATTCCTCTGCAGGATCCAGGTAGCATGCAAGGAGAAAGAGAAGAAAATGAGGACATCGGAACATAGCAAGTCAAAGAAATAAGCACACATGGAAACAATACTATGGAAACGACCGAAGACCTCATGAGTCTAGTTTATTTATGTGGCTGGTAATTTGGAAGATATGAAATGCACCATATGCCTGAAAACAGAAGGCAGGCATGTAAGTCAGGGCTCCCGGGAGCTTCCATATTCCCTGTGACCACCCCAGTGTCAATAAGAGTCGTAATGCTTCACTAACAGAGGAAGGACTCTGCTCTGTAATACGACCTAGATTTACTTGGCAATTGTCATCTCAGTGCGTCACTTGCGGCATTGCGCACCTCTTACTTTATACACATGTTCATATAGATCAATAGGTATTTGGTTTAATTTAGTATCAAGCTGAATTGATTACAAATCACCATTTGCAGTGTACAGATACAAATACATATGGGTATACACACATACACACAGAGTATTAGTGCAAGCATTCCCAGAAGGAGAAATGCAGGGAGATTTTCCGGGACTATACATTTGTACCAGGGCACAGAGATAACCAGCATGAAACAAAGGGCAGATAATTGGATTGAAGGACATCTTTGTAATTTAACTCAATGGCATAAATACAAGACACACGAATATAAAAAATACTGGTATTTAAACCAAAAATGTGCATAATGAACATGAACTTGGAGAAAAATTACCTGCACAGTTTGTATAAATCTCATGTGGCAATAAACATAAGATCTTCTAATTATCTTAACAAAACGATTTGGAGAGTTATTCATCCTTTTATTGCTACTCCTTGAACAGAGATAGAGTTCACATTGATGGAGTCTGCATACTGGCAGCAAACACATTCAAAGCAGCTATAAAGCAACTAATATTGAACCGCGGTATAAAAGAGACCGTGCCAACCCCAATGTAGTAATAATGTGAAAGAATACAGCATGTGGAATAACGCTTTCCCTGCCGCCTTTAATTGAATGTACTCACACCCCGAGCACTGCGCAAGTCCAAAAATCCCTATGACGCAAAAAGAAAAATACAGTATAGTGCAGTGTGTCTGAATAACTGTGCTCAACTGAAAAGGAGTGAATGCGATCACAAACATGTACAGTATCTGTGTGTCATTCATTCACAATACTTAAGCAAACTCAGGAACCCTTCCTGGCTAACTCTTCCAAGTCCTCCGCAGCAAAAGGTTTTGTTTTCTGTTATTTACAAATGGTTTCAATGAAACGGTTCTAAACATAATGGGATTAAACAGAAGTGTGGGACAGAATGCAGATCAAACGCCAATGATAATAAAATATAGAATATTAAAAACTGTAGTTTCTTTAATAGTGGCTATGTGATTTACTTATTAGAATTCCGATGTATAAAAAATAATAATAATGAAAATCTAGGTATGACTATGAGAAAACTAAAAACAATAATATCAGATAATATCGCAATATAAGGTTTGGGGACACATGTTATAGGAGATGTACAGATCACTGGAAGGGGTCGTGATCGGGCGAGTGCTGATTCACAAGAAGAAACATTCTGGGTCAGCGCATTAAGTCCTCCCACTACTTGGACTTAATATAGACAGATCTGGGTTAATCGTTACACACTTTAGGTTTCCTTTACCCCTTCCCATCCCCTTTTAGTACGATATAGGTCTTTTCTTAGATCTACATTGTCTAATTATTAGGATTCTTTTTCTTCAACATTAATTTCCACACGTTTACATTTATTTTTATTTTCATTACAGTGTCCTCCTTAGCTCCATATTTATTATACAAGATATTACAATTTTTAGATTATTTATTACTATATACTGTAAGTGTCATTGTTGTTCTACATTTATATTAAGTATTCTTATTTCTATCACATCTCACACTGTATATTATATTCATTTTGTGTATTTATTTAATCGGTTCATTGTATTTTAGATACTTTGCATATATACTGTAGTTGTCTACCTTTATTCTTTAACAGTTATGATACACACACACACACACACACACACACACACACAGTTATTTGGTGCTTTTGTTGACCGTCACCATTTATATTAGCTATTTATACAATGTATATAATTTGTATATAGATTTCACTTTGTCTCGCTCATTTGTATATCTATTTGTTCATTTGCAATATTTATTATGGATTTAGGGACAAGCTCAATGTTAACATTAAATATGGTGACAATCACAAAACAGCACAAATTGTCATCAAGTTTACAAAAGATTAATATTCAAGTTACAATTGAGGGTACAGAGGGGAAAGATGAATAGCAGACTGCCACCCTTGACGAAACCACAGCAAAACGCCTAGGGTACCAAGACACAAGGAGACGGGCCGAGACACGAGACGTCATACTGTACGACCCGGAAGTGCTCAAACACACAGGCACCGGCACAGCGTGGCGAGAGTACACGCACGGCTCCAGTGCTATAGATATACATGCTGATTGCCTCTTATTGTGAGTGCTACGAGTTGATTTTTAACCATTTTTACATGACAAACAATGTTACGCTACCCACCTGATCCTTTTCTTTGGGAATACTTGGAGATAGGAGAGCGGAGGTCTCTGAAGAAGGAAGAATTAGCCAGGAGGGGTACCAGAGTTCGCATACGTATTATGAATTACACAAAGTCATATTTGTGAGCGCATTTTAGTCAGGCACACTCCACTCATTTCTCTTTGTGTCATAGGAATTTTCTGACTTTTTTGATAAAGCAACTAATGGTTTGTATTCTACGGTCAAAGAGATTTAGTATGGACATAAAACCAACATTAATGATGCAGGATTACAGATTTAAGAGGAACTTTTATTCACTTGCATTATCCATGGTCTATTCCAGAGGTGCTCAACTCCAGTCCTCAAGCCTCCCCAACAGGTCAGGTTTTCAGGATATACCTGCTTCAGCACAGGTGGCTCAGTCTCTGAGCCTCCTTTGCTGAAGCAGGGATATCCTGAAAACCTGACCTGTTGGGGAGGCTTGAGGACTGGAGTTGAGCACCCCACATCTATTGCACCCACTTGCATCTTGTATATACAGATTAAAAAAATATACTACTTAGAAAGTGAGCACCGAGGGCACAGCAACACGCAGTAAAATGCCACTTTTATTGCAAAGCCATGAATGATAAGCAAACTTAGGTTAGGACCTTTTTGCGAATGTAGCACCCACTGAACATGCCATGCAATAAGGAACAGAAAATGAAGCGATAGAGCAGCCAAAATACCAGAGGGTGTTAGACTAAGATTGTTACGTGTTGCTCACAGGACCCAGCACTATCTAGCAGGCGTGGCCAACTCCAGTCCTCAAGGGCCACCAACAAGTCAGGTTTTAAAGATATCCCTGCTTCAGCACAGGTGGCTCAATCAGCGGATCAGTCAAAGCCACCTGTGCAGAAGCAGGGATATCATGAACACCTGGCCTGTTGGTAGCTCTTGATGACCGAGTTGTTCACCCCTACCCTATTTTATTTCTTCGCAAAAATAAAACACATTTAGGAACAGGTTTATAACGTACGCATGAATAAATCTATGTATTTATAACCTGTCCTCCTCATTTCTAGCAATAACGCCGATATGGCTGCACCTCTGCAACAAAGTTATTCCTCATTACACACAAAGGTGACTTTTGAACTGGCAGAGGAAGTGGACGGTGTGTGTGGACAGCTGCTACGAAAGCGCAGTTCAAGAAAACAATACTTTGTCATTCATGGACTACTGTATATCAGATGCCAACATACACCAGTGAACAAGCAGCGAGTGTGCAGGGGTTAGGCATCCAGGACAAGCAGCAGTGCAGTACCCTTAGATGGTGACTCTTGGGAACAGATGACGAAAGGAAGAAAGCGCTTAGGTTTCTGTGCTCTAGGCGGACAGTGAGAGGCACCTTTATAAACAAGCAAGACAGGAGAGAGAGAGGGAAATGAGGATCACAGAGTTAAAACTCGGCAACACAAATATTTATATGCAACGTCCATTTAATGAAAACATGGGGACAAGAGACGCCCCTCCCCCCAGTGCTGGAGCACCTATAATGTGCAACAGTGCAGATAAAGCTGAAGGGGTTAACGCTCTTCAAGGGCATTAACACACATGCTAGAGCTCTACAAGCTCTGATCCACCTTTAATGTGTCATTAATATTCATTTTCAAAACCCCTACCAAAAAAAAGCTATGGGGCTTCACACTGAAGTACGTTAGGCTGCGCGTACTGCACCGACACACTTTATTCGAGCAAATACCCAGTATGTACCTGGCAGATACCTGGAATGCGCCACTCCTCACCTCTGACAAGCCCCGTTGTGTTTGCCTTCCCAGCCTGGGTTCATGCCTGGCTGACGGGCGGCTGATCTGTTAAATGATAATGATTAGGATTTAATAGGCTGCAATGCTTCGCGTGTCTACCAGATGGCATAAATTCATGACTTGTAATGCAGTATATATATATATACTGTGCAGTATTGCAGCCAGCGGGAATAAAATGCTTCAATCCCTGCTTGGAAAATACCTCAATGCACTCGGGCAGAAAACAGTCACAAACCTCAATACACCCGGGTATACCCGAATTCGTGGGACTAGCCGAGCTCGAATAAAGTGTGTCGCCAGTGTATACAGCTGGTGACGTGACCGATGACGTCACCCGTCGCCATTGCGAAAGTTATAATTAATGTTTGGGAGACGTCGCTGGTTACAAGGCCAGTAACGTCAGCAAGAGGGAAGGCAGATGGGCGGAGAAGCTCCCTGATTGGCTTATAGCCGGTCACATGTGGAGACCGTCTCTTCAAAAATCAAATACCACTGACTACCAGATTTTTGGTAGCGCTGTCGCGCCCACTATAAGCATCGGCAACAATGCATTTGCTTTGACGCGATGTTGCTGTCGCCGACACTATGAGCGCAGCCTTAGGAGGATAAAAATGGAATACAAACAACTTATAATATTCGGTTCTCTACCATGTAAAGGCCACCCAAAGAGAAGATATACACCACTCCAACTTACCACAGCAAATCTTCTGTTAAACCAGCAAAAGCCACCAATTACTTCTCAGCATTAAGCTTGTGCATCCGACAGGATTTTAAAACATTATGTTTCTCTTCTTGTGTATTTTACATATCTAATTTATACATGAATAATCCTTAAACCTCACATATGTACATATCAGTAAAATATGCAGTCCAATTAAGCAACATATGTTTCAATAACACCTTTTCTAACAGCCATTTTGAAATTCACAGTTCTACTCAAAGTTTGTCAGCAATTCTGAGGAAGTGACTTGTGAAAAATGTCATCTATAAAAAGGGACATTACTGCTGATTCATTAAAAGGATATCACAATCTGCACAAATCTTTGATAATTCAATGTATTGCTGATGGTCCCAAGCTGAATAACACCAGACCACATATCACGAAACACACAATATTCTGCTCTTATTTAAGGTATTTCATGGTCACTACCTTACTGAGGAAACGATGCAATGATTACAGCGCTGCAGTGATTGTCCTAAAGCTTTCCATGAAAACCGTGCTTCAATACTTCTCTTCAGCAGCATTAGAAGATATATCAGCACCAAGGTAAACTACAGGGACTGGCTTCGTAGGTTAAAACAATGAGGAGTCATTGGGGTAGGGGTGGCCAATGCCAGTCCTCAAGGGCCACCAACAGGTCTTCATGATATCCCTGCTTCAGCACAGGTGGCTCAATCAGAGGCGCAGTATCCTGAAAACCTGACCTGTTGGAGGCCCTTGAGGACTGGAGCAGGCCACCCCTGCATTAGGTTAATAAAACCCAGGCTAAACGTCCTCTTTACAAACCCCAACAACTAAAACGTCAAAATACTCGTGGGATTTTTTTCTCAATTTCCTACTTTTAACCCCCATAACACCAGTGTGGTTAGGGCAGAATGGAGCTGCAGTTACAAGGAACCAGTGGCTCAGGTTTTTTTTTTTTTTAAAACACTTACATTGTCTATTCAAATGTTTTAACAAATTACCATCTACTCGTTAGTGTCATTAAAAAAAAAATTATGTTTTTCTTTGCAATATTTCTAAGCGGCTTTGATCCTCAGAACACACTTCTGAATTCATCTGACAAACACAGTGTCAAACTCCAGCTTTGCACTGCGGGACACAACCACCTTTTTCCCGTAAAATGTACAAAAAAAATAAATAATTAAAAAAAAAAAATAATTAAAAAAAATGGAAGCTAGGAATGAAACTCAGACACAAGAAATCCTTTCAGACTAAAAGCATAAACCAGACGTTCCCAGTTTGGAAGCCAGGGGTCACAAAACAGAGAGTGCTCTGTACTATCCCCAACACTACAGAAACACGGAGAAATTACTATTTGTCCTTGGGCAATGAGCCTTTAACCATTTCGATGCTGCAGCATACAGCGGATTTAAGATAATTTAAGAAGTCACATTTAGGCCATAAGAGCTGTGTGTGTGTACATATATATTTATAAGTGAATAAAGTGTGCCGGATTTCTTGTAATGTTTGATTAGTAAAAAACTGAATACCAGCCGCTGGGACAACAAACCCTCACATGAACGGTCTTGTGATGAAGAACTTCTCAGTTAGGTGTCAGAATGGGTGTAAGGAATTCGAGTCCAACATTTGCTCACTGAGCATAATCACATCTGTACATAGCATTCATTCCCTTGCTTCAGCACGTATCTGTTCTACATTGGTTCCTTGAAACATTTTTAGGGTACATCCTAGTGAAAAGTTATGGTAGCCCTATTGGTCCTTGGAGAAGTTTGATCCTAGAAGGGTTTGTCCTATTAAGACGGATCTAAAGGGAACTAATGGCAGTGACATGTTTAATGTTACATCTGAGTGGTTAATGCCTTTTGTACCCAAATCTGACACATACAAATGTATTCAATCATTTTTTAAGTTCGGACCACCCCGATCATCCCCTCTCCTTATCTTTATGGGATCTCTGATATGGACACAGTGGGATAAGAGTAAAAAATTACTTGCCTGGTACGTGCTGAAAATATGCATGAGAGAGATTTTAGGAAGAATACCAATAAAATGTGGACTTTTTTATCTTACAAATAGAAAGTCTGAGGTTCGAGAGGTAGGAGGCTGCATATAAAATAAGCCTCTAAGACAAGCGTCCCTAATGCGGTGCCCAACAGGGGGGAGAGCCGGGACAACTGCTCTTCCCCCTGCAGCGGGCCGGGCCTCTCTTTCCCACCACGTCCTTGCAGCGGGCCTGGCCTCCGGTTTAAGCCCCATCCCTGAAGTTGGCCTCCGGGTAAGAAGTGTGTGTGTGTGGTATGGGAGTTATGTGAATGGTAGGAGGGGTTATGTGTATTGGGGGAGAGAAGAGGAGGCGGAGAGAGAGAGAGAGAGAGAGGGGGCGGAGAGAGAGAGAGAGAAGCGGGGCGGAGAGAGAGAGAGAGAAATAAGAGGGGGCGGAGAGAGAGCGAGAGAGAGAAGAGGGGGCGGAGAGAGAGAGAAGAGGGGGCGGAGAGAGAGAGAGAGAGAGAAGAGGGGGCGGAGAGAGAGAGATAGAAGAGGGGGCGGAGAGAGAGAGGGAGGGTGGGGGCGTGAAAGAGGGCGAGAGAGAGGAGGGGGCGTGAAAGAGGAGGGGGCGTGAAAGAGGGAGAGAGAGGAGGGGGCGTGAAAGAGGAAGAGAGAGGAGGGGGCGTGAACGAGGCAGAGAGGAGGGGGCGTGAAAGAAGGAAAGAGAAAGGAGGGGTGTGAGGGAGGGAGAGGGCATGAGGGAGGGAGAGGAGGGGGCGTGAGGGAGGGTGAGGCTGGGGTGTGAGGGCATGATGAAGGGGTGAAGGAGGTAGAGGCGGCGGCAAGAGAGGCGGGGGCGGGAGAGGGAGGGAGAGGCGGGGGCAGGAGCGAGGGGCAGAAGGGAGAGGCGGGGACATGAGGGAGGGCAGTAGGGGAGGGTGAGGGAGAGAAGTGGAGGCGTGAGGGAAGGAGAGAAATGGGGCATGGGGGAGGGAAAGAGGTGGGTGTGTGAGGGAGGGAAAGAGGTGGGGGCATGAGGGAGGGAAAGAGGTGGGGGAGTGAGGGAGGGAAAGAGGTGGGGTTTGTGAGGGAGGTGGGGGCGTGAGGGGGAGAGAGGTGGGGGCGTGAGGGGGAGAGAGGTGGGGGCGTGAGGGGGAGAGAGGTGGGGGCGTGAGGTGGGGGCGTCAGGGGGGGGCGTGAGGGGGGAAAGAGGTGGGGGCGTGAGGGGGGAGAGAGGTGGGGGCGTGAGGGGGAGAGAGGTGGGGGCGTGAGGGGGGAGAGAGGTGGGGGCGTGAGGGGGAGAGAGGTGGGGACGTGAGGGGGAGAGAGGTGGGGGCGATGGGGGCGTGAGGGAGGGGGAGGTGGGGCAAAAGAGTAGATGAGGCGTAGATCAGGGATCTCCTACACGTCGATCGTGAGCTACAGTTAGCTTGCCAGCTGTCAGTGAGTAGCTTGCCGCAGTGTCGCCGACAGCTGTTGAGTGCCTCTCTCTCTTGCTGGAGGCCTCCCCCCAAGGTAAGTGTATTTTGTGTGTGTGTTATTTGGTTGGTCCCGACACTCTCTCCTTAACTCTGAAGTGCACCCGTGAGTACAAAAATGTAGGGGACCCCCGCCCTAAGGAATTCTGTCTGTAATTCATTTAGCGAGAAAGAATATAAGCAACATCTTTGCTGTTAGCACAGTTATATTAGTATAAGGAAGCCAACTAGATTGTTGAATTGAATTGCCGGCTATGCTGGATTGCACCTTTATATTGTGATACAGATTTATTGACCAACATGAGATAAAATTATAGTGTAGACAGTTGGGAAACATTGTACATGTGTAAAGTCAGAATAAATCCGAAACACAATTGCAGCAGCCTGCACTGATTGACTTTTGCCCCTCCCCCCCGCGTTTATTTTACTTAACCCATTCCGTGCCCTAAAGTACGTCACAAAAAGTGCCACCGCAAAGGCCGTCACAAAAAGTGCCACCGCAAAGGCCGTCACGAAGAGTGCCACCGCAAAGGCCATTTGCTCGTTTTCTAAGAGCTGTCAACAATGGTCGCTCCGGGGAGCTTTATATCTCACAAAGTAAAACTTTTGTCAATTCTAACAAGGAGGTACATTTGTAATAGCCAGTAACATAATACCCCCGACTAATCTCTTTGCCGCCAGGTGGAAGAACACACACCGGATCTTCCAAGTGCATTAAATAGAAGTCCCCCTTTGCAACACACGTTGTAGTTTGCAACACAGTGAAAGCACTCTGTCATATGTTGGAACCATTGAATATTACGTGTTCAGATTCAAGCCCCAAGGCTGAACTAGTAAGCGCACAACAGAACCCAGCACATTATATGTCGCTTTAGTTAGGAGATTCCAAGAAAGAAGTAGAATTAAGGCACTTCGGATTTTCCAAAAAACAAAATGTATCCAAGCCGAGAGGTGAAGCGAGGTTTAGCCGGTCCATGCAGCCTGTGCCTGCCATTCTCCTGTCTGCATAGGCAGCCGGTACGTCGGTTCACATTCGTTTTTTTGGGAATTGGGGTTCGGCATGTACAAAGCGAAGGAAGGCTGGGGGTGTTCCCTGGCATTAGGAGTACTGGTAGGAGTATCTCAGCGGTGTATTCTATTGTTTGGTGGGCAACGTATTCTTTATTTTTCATACTCCATTAGTTAAAACATACATGATACGGTTATAAAGGGGGGGTGATATGAAGCCATGGCAGCACTTTACACAGCCAAAAATGTTGCATTAATATTGATCTGAAATAAAAAGGTATTTCAACACCCATGTTTACATTGAACTACAGCATAGAATGAACCTTAACTTTAAGAACATCAAAATGTTAGAGCAGCAGCTCCCGTAAAACCCTTCCACCTCCCCCCCCCCCCCCCCATCCTATTTTTTTTTTTTTTACAGCAGGGGAACCCGTTGGTCCTCCGGAGCAGAATGCATTATTTTCGGCCCTTGGGACAGCCCAGTTTCCGACATACTTCCTGGTAAAAGTATCGATGCTACTTTCTGCTTTATAAATCCCTCACATGATACATATTGGATGCAGTTGCGGCTTCCTATTGGCCCGTGTGACATAAGAATGTAACCACCATTTTGTCTCCCCTGGAGGGAACTGGAACACGCTATTATTATTGGTCTGCACTGGGAACCAAAGGTCCCTGGAGCTACAAATACCGCATTTCAGCAACTGCCGCTTTAACTGTACAATGTACTCGTGAGTAATAAGTGAACTTCAAGCCCTTTCAGAGATAGCTGGGCTCCTTAACATTGCTATACAGGTCCCCACCCCAATCATTGAAGCATTCAAATGTGTGCGAGTAATCGAAATGGATATCTGCAAACAGTGATTTTGGTTTTGTAATTACATCGGGCTAGTGCTTTTAATTTTACTAGTCAAAATGTCAAGTGTCGAGGAAAACAAGACGCATCGCTCCAAATGTATGCTTCTTTGTGGCTACAGGCTAAAGAATGATCCAGCTGTCTCCTCCCTATAAATGCCTTTTTATCTGCAGATCTTCGCTATATGTCAGATGAATGTCAGATAAATGCCAGCATTCTGCAGTTCTGGGGGGCATCACCCACAGCTGCCCCACTTTCTGGGCAATAGCCGTGTTGAGAAACCTTCTGGACTGGGAGTATCATCCCTCCAATATTAACCCTTGTTGGCTGTAAAGCAGCAGCGTCAGATATATATGTATATTTGCACATTATTGTATTCGGCTTAATTTAAATAGGGATTCTAAAGTGAAATGCCGCTTAAAAGTTGAAGGTACTTATTCTAGATCAGGGAAAGTGGCAGATCAGGCCTTTCTCGGCCGAAATTCGCATTGAAGGCGCTTCGGCTGATATAGAATAAAGCCCCCAGCCTGAAATGGAACATTTTGCTTTCGTTATAGGGCATACCTGCATCACACTACAGGCAACATATATAGCAATGTGCCAAGGGAATATAATCCTTAACGTTCCCCAGTCCTTTGTAGGAAAATCAAATTCAGTTATAATTTACAATGGGTGTCTAAAACAGGATTAGACAAATCCGTAACATGCAAAGAGAGCTGTGAAGTAACGTGAATTAAAGTTACACATGTATGACCAGCATTTCCACATACACAGCAAACATTAAGATTTTTAGTTGCCTATCGCATTGAATCCTGTGTTTTATTTTTATTTGAAGAATAATACGCAAAGTGCAAAAAAGCTACTGTGTCTGCAAAAGAACACAGAAAATGTGCAGCTAAGATCGTATAGCTCAGGATTGCTTTGCAGTGCGATTGTCATCTTTCAATTAGCTCCCAACATAAATGGAGAACTCCTGGGAGATATATCCTATATTCTGCGATAGGCATGATCACTTAGAACAGGTCATTAAAGTGTGATAATAGCAATTAGTTTTGGGGAATATACCTTATTGACTGAAAATAAGGGCAGGCAGTATGTATTAAGCACCGTGATTCAGTAGGCAGTTGTATAGCAGGGTAACAAAAATGTAACAAACAGTTATTACATTAGAAAAAAAATAGTGCAAAGAATAACTGAAAAGTAAAAAAAATAAATAAGGAGGCAAAGTTTTCTTCTGACATCTGAACAACATGTAACCCCAGTAACAAGTCGCACATCCCCAAGCAAATGCTCTATAAGGAGGCTTCAGTAAGCTCTGCCCTGCGAGGACTCTTACCCTACTTTATGTTCTTGTCTGGTGTTTTTACCCAGGGGCTTTACGGCCATTCTACAGCCATGTAAAATGTCAGTAAGAACGCTATAGATAACCAAGTACATGGCCGGTGCTAGATAAATACTAATAGTGGGATGGATCTGTACGCATTCCATCATATATACTCCCATTAAACAAACTATTTACTGCATTTCGGAGACTGTAACAAACATCTCCCCTTCAGGGTTTCTTACCTGACACGGAGACTGCATGCGTCCTTACTCCATGCTTCTCGTTGTTAGCCAGCCTGTAATAAAGAGGTTGGAATCTGTGAATGGTGTACATTCTTCAGGCTCAGAGAGACTGTGTATTCATTCTAACAGGCTACCTTCTGTAATTAGCAGGACTAATCCATTTTCTACCAACACAGGGGGGTGAGGGAGGGCACTGACAAGAGGAGGAAAATTCCACTCCAACTCCTCCCGTGGGGCTGTGAGAGGCATTCACAAGTGATAAACCCTAACCGGATGAGGTTACTAAACACACTTTTCAGCAACGTTATTTATAACATTTGTCTAACGCTTCTTACTGGGAAAAACAAGTTAACTTAAAAGTGGTGGAAATAGAAGAATGATATTGTCCTTAATATTTAATGTTATCACAAAAAGTTAGCCCAGGAGAAGAATTCATTTTCTTTAAATATGCTCCAGTATTTTCTTGTGAATCAAAAAGGTTTCTTTTAACAAGGGTGGGTTATCCCAACATACAGTACAGTACAGAACACACTGGATTTTAATGAAGCTCCTTTAATGTTAAGTACAAATCTGAGCATTGGGTTCTACGCGCTCTTGTAACGGTTACCGAGCGAGACAAGAATGTTATTAATCTCAATTAAATCATACATCTCTCCCCATTCACAGCTTGTTACATTTAGCGTTTTTGTGTAGTTAATAAAAATCACATGGGAAGAACGCAGCAAGTAGTTCATAGTTATTTGGATATTTTTGGTACAGATCTGAGGGAATCCCAAAATAAAACGAGCATTTATAGTGAGAATGAACTAATGGCACGTATTCCTTCTTTGTATACACGACAGTGCTACGAATAGAACGGATATAGCACAAGTGTTTGAACTATAAAAACTTACATTATTGGTCACTTACATGAAAAGGCATTTACTACCCATATCATACAAATCTAATAGTCACACAGGGCTCAGAGATCAGATTGGTATGATAATGACTTCATTTTAAGTAGCAATGCAAAGGGAAACAAATAAGGGTAAATTCTAATAATATACATGTGGTTTAGCTAGGATTAACCCTTACCCCATGGCTGTACAGTTAAAAAAAAAAAAACATGGTTTGGTGTAACCATTGCACTGATCCACAGAAGAACAGAAATCTGATCTGGAGACAGATGCAATCTTTCTGTTGTCCTTAATGATCTCTTGGGTCATCTGCTAAAATGTCACAAGGTGTTACTGACATACTGTATGATTACATGGACTGCACACAGCTTAACCCCTGCATTCATGGACTGAGGCAAGCATCAAAATGTCAGTGAATAACCTTCAATGTTGCAGTAGGATGCAGTGAAATATTTTCAACAAGCCAGAAGTGATGAGCAAAATAGATTTGAAAAAAAAAAAAAAAAAAAATCTCATTATTCACCACTTATTCATTTAATGTTTTAAACAGGGAAAAAACCCCAGTATAAATAAATCAGACAGGATCGTACATGTCTCTCGGTCATGTAACAGCTTTTCCACTATTTTTAATTTCATACTGTTGCTTAACAGCTTTGTAAATAAAAGGCCTGAAACTATCATTCTAAAACAACCATCAAACATGATGTGGAGAAACATTGCTTTTGTTAAGGATTTCATAAAGGTAACTAGTAAATTTGACCATTGTCACTTGTGTGTTTTTTTTTATCCCAGTACAAACTTGGGAATAAGATTAATGCCAGTGTATCTACCCTGGTAAGCGATTTCAGTTCACGTGTTCATCTCCAAGGAAAGAATGTAGAAGTCCTTAAGTTTTAGTGACTATGGACGAGCTAGAAAGTAGTTTTAACATTATTAATACCACCATGTTTCTCCCCCCCCCCCCTAAATATTCTTTCAGAAAAGTAACAAATGTTTTTAATTTAAGTAAAAATAATTGTTAGACCACGTGAGTGGAACGTGGATTTAATGAAATCAGTAGACTTTCATTGGGAGGCTAAATCAATGCATGGGTGGGATCACTTAGAATTGCTAGGTGAAATGTGTCAGCAATACTGTGCCGCTTTCACTATGGACTAAGGTAAAATATACACAACAGAACTGTGGACCCACTCTGCTGGAGACTGTCAGTGATCCTAAAAAGTCTTGGACACACAAAGTTCAAAATGTCATAAGAAAACATGGCATCAGCTTGTAAACAAAATAAAAATCAATATTTAATATTTCTGCAGCAAATGCAGAAAACGATTCTATTACATTAGGTCTGGCAATGCATGTAAGAATATGATCAATGGGTCAAGTACTGCAGTAACAAAAATGTTCAGAACAAATGCTCAGAAGTTTTGAGACTTGAACTCTGCGATGGATAGAGGGGACTTTGTTCAATCCATGTGTTCAGGCTGATGAGGGACAGGTGATCTGTGAAGACCACAAACTTCAGGATTTTCTAAATGGACTTCCAAATTTTATTGCAAGGGAAGTTAGCTGCATGTTCATGTTGCATGCTATTTATAAAACACTGCCATGTGGTGTAACATGTAATCACGTGATTATATTGTCCCTATAGCAAAAACAACTAAATGTTTATCAACTCCATTTAATGGCTGATGAAAAGGCTTGCAATGCATACTGTAGTACAACATTTTTCAGAAGTAGCTTATGCTCTGCTTTACAGTATGTCGGTCTTAGTTTAACATCTTTGCTGTTCCCCACTTTCCCTTTAAGTTAGGAAGCACATCTTCTTTCACTTATTGGAAGATTGTCACAGGTTGTGTTTGTCGCAAACAGATTATGGCATTCATTCCAGTGATGAACGGAATACTTACTTTGGTATGGATGGTAAAGCTCTCTCGCTTTCTGCAATAAAAAAAAAGAAAAAAAGAAAATAAATGTTTTATTCTAACATTTCACATAAAACGTAAACGGGAAAAACAGTTTAGAGACAAAATGTTAACAGTACAGATTTGAATTTTTAATGTATGCAAATCAGACACACTGGGGGAGTCCCAGCACTAAGGAGCTGTCACATAGAACATGCGGGTGAGATTGGTTTGCAGTAGCCAGTGACTTCAATACATTGTCATTCCCATTCTGTGTAACCCTGTGATCTTCAAATGGACACAGGTATGAATGTAGTGTGTACTATTGGAAATGATAAACCTTGTGCGTGCGTGTGTGTGTGTGTGTGTGTGTATGTGGTATAAAACAGGCACACCAAGTCTTCGTACAAAAATACAAAAAAGTTTATTAGAACAGATCAATGTTTCAGCTCACTGCAGAGCCTCTCAAGCAGAAGCGCTGATATGTTATGTTGATACCTGTACTATCATTTTGTGGAAGTTGGCACCCAGGCAGCTAAGCATTTACTTTAGTGAAGTGCACCTATACTATACTAATATATATATATATATATATATATATATATATATATATATATATATATATATATATATATATATATATATATATATATATGTGTGTGTGTGTGTGTGTGTGTGTGTGTGTGTGTATGTATATATATATATATATACACACACACACACACACACACACACACACACAGTTAGGTCTGGAAATAATTGGACACTGATACAAGTTTTGTTATTTCGGCTGTGTACCAAAATAAATTCAAGTTACAGTTAAATAATGAATATGGGCTTAAAGTGCAGTCTATCAGCTTTAATTTGAGGGTATTCACATCCAAATTGGAGGAAGGGTTTAGGAATTACATCTCTTTAATATGTAGCCCCCTCTTTTTCAAGGTACCAAAAGTAATTGGACAATTGACTCAAAAGCTGTTTCAGGGACAGGCGTGGGCTATTCCTTTGTTATTTCATCATCAATTAAGCAGGTAAAAGGTCTGGAGTTGATTCCAGGTGTGGCATTCACATTTGGAAGTTGTTGCTGTGAACCCACAACTTGCGGTCAAAGAAGCTCTCAATGCAAGTGAAACAGGGCATCCTTAGGCTGCAAAAAAAAGAAAATCCATCAGAGAGATAGCAGGAACATTAGGAGTGGCCAAATCAACCGTTTGGTATATTCTGAGTAAAAAAGAACGCACTGTGGGCTCTGCAACACAAAAAGGCCTGGACGTCCACGGAAGACAACAGTGGTGAATGATTGTAGGATCCTTTCCATTTTAAAGAAAAACCCCAGCCAAGTGAAGAACACTCTCCAGGAGGTAGGCTTATCATTATCCAAGTTTGCTATAAAGAGAAGACTTTACGAGAGCAAATACAGAGGGTTCACCACAAGGTGCAAACCATTCATAAACCTCAAGAATAGAAAGGCCAGATTAGACTTTGCCAAACAATATCTAAAAAAGCCAGCCCATTTCGGGAAACACATTCTTTGGACAGATGAAACTAAGATCAACCTGTACCAGAATGATGGGAAGAAAAAAGTATGGAGAAGGCTTGGAATGGCTCATGATCCGAAGCTTACCACATCACCTGTAAAACACAGTGGAGGCAGTGTGATGGCATGGGCATGCATGGCTTCCAATGGCACTGGGTCACTAGTGTTTATTGATGATGTGACAGAAGCAGCCGGATGAATTCTGAAGTGTATAGGGATATATTGTCTGCTCCGATTCAGCGAAGTTGATTGGACGGCGCTTCACTTTACAGATGGACAATGACCCAAAACATACTGCGAAAGCAACCCAGGAGATTTTTAAGGCAAAGAAGTGGAATATTCTGCAATGGCCGAGTCAATCACCTGATCTCAACCTGATTGAGCATGCATTTCACGTGCTGAAGACAAAACTTAAGGCAGAAAGACCCACGAACAAACAACAACTGAAGACAGCTGCAGTAAAGGTCTGACAAAGCATCACAAAGGAGGAAACTCAACATTTGGTGATGTCCTTGCGTTCCAGACTTCAATCAGTCATTGCCTGCAAAGGATTCTCGACAAAGTATTAAAAATGAAAAATGTATTTATGATTGTGTTAATTTGTCCAATTACATTTGAGCCCCTGAAATAAGGGGTATGTGTATGAAAATGGTTGCAATTCCTAAACGTTTCATACGATATTTTTGTTCAACCCCTTGAATTAAAGCTGAAAGTCTGCACTTCTATTGCATCTCGGTTGTTTCATTTCAAATCCATTGGGGTGGCGTACAGAGCCAAAATGATGAAAATTGTGTCAGTGTCCAATTATTTACGGACCTAACTGTATATATATATATTTATATATATATATTTATATATACACACACACATATATATATTTATATACACATACATATATTTATATACACATACATATATTTATATACACATACATATATTTAGGGAGACAACACAAAAATTAAGTAGCGCTAAAGAGGATGTGAAATAACCCTAATAAATGCTAAATTATAATAACATATTTAAAATATTAAAATAAATTAAAATTACCACAATTTAACCTAGTAATATCTACAAACCATAACGTGATAGTGAAAAAAAAAGGAAAATCCAAATTGAATTTTCCACTCAAACAAAAAATCCAGAGAGAAATATAGTCCCAATAGAAGATCCAGGGAGCGTCTTTGCAGCTTTAAGGGGAGTATAGCCAACCACTTTTGGAATCTATGAACAAAAAACAAACAAAAGCGCAAGCTCCATAGCACGTAACTGAGTAAAAAATAAGGTACATTTATTTAAAAAATCAGCAACCCATAAGAATGTGCACTTACAGGATTTTAAACAGAACCATTTGTGGGAGAGAAATCTCTATTGTGGTCATCTGCGGTGGTAGGGTGAGTCCCAGGTTTGCAGAGTGGATGTAAACAGCCCAGGTTCACCATGAACTCCTATCCCGAATTGGCAGCAAGATATAAAGGCATCCAATGCCTGCACGTCCTTTGCTCCCTCATACAATGGTTGCTAACACTTGAAATTACCGCCAGCCGGAGCGCAGGGAAGCCAGGGACACCAAATACACCAACACAAACACGATGACGTCACAGCTCTACGCGTTTCGTCACACTGCGGCGACTTTGTCAGGAGTTATGTGATTGTCAAGGACAGCCAATTAAATAGGCTGGATCAAGTAAACCTATTTTCACATTGGTACTAACCACTAATTTCACCACAAATCGTATAACTCTAAAATTACTATAAATATCAACATTACAATGAATAACAAAAAAAATCAATAATTATGTTGTTCGCATCATACAATGAAAATAGCTAAAACTAAACAATTTAATTATGTATAAACTCAACTAACACAATGACATGTTAGAGAAAGCTGTCCCACTATTACCAATCTAAGTTTCATCAAATATGGAAGAAAAAAAATAATATATATATACCAAATTAAACAGCTTTCTCTTGTTGTTATTCATTGTAATGTTGATATTTACTGTATAGTAATTTTAGAGTTATACGATTTGTGGTGAAACTTAGTACCAATGTGAAAATAGGTTTACTTGATCCAGCCTATTTAATTGGCTGCCCTTGACAATCACATAACTCCTGACGAAGTCGCCGCAGTGTGACGAAACGCGTAGAGCTGTGACGTCATCGCGTTTGTGTTGGTGTATTTGGAGTCCCTGGCTTCCCTGCGCTCCGGCTGGCGTTAATTTAAAGTGTTAGCAATCATTGTATGAGGGAGCAAAGGACGTGCAGGCATTGGATGCCTTTATATCTTGCTGCCAATTCGGGATAGGAGTTCATGGTGAACCTGGGCTGTTTACATCCACTCTGCAAACCTGGGACTCACCCTACCACCGCAGATGACCACAATAGAGATTTCTCTCCCACGAAAGGTTCTGTTTAAAATCCTGTAAGTGCACATTCTTATGGGTTGCTGATTTTTTTAAATAAATGTACCTTATTTTTTACTCAGTTACGTGCTAAGGAGCTTGCGCTTTTGTTTTTTTTAAACATATATTTATATACACACATACATACATTATATATATATATATATATATATATATATATATATATATATACAGGTAAACCCCGTTATAACGCGCCTCGTTATACCGTGGTTTTCACGTGGCTCCCGTTTAAAAAAAAAAAAATTTAATTTAAATTTTTTTTTTGCACACTGCACACACTCTGCTCACACTCTGCTCACACTCTGCTCACACTCTGCTCACACTCTGCTCACACTCTGCTCACACTCTGCTCACACTCTGCTCACTGCTCACACTGCACTGCACACACTGCTCACACTGACACACACTGCTCATTGCTCACACTGCACACACACTGCACACACTGCTCATTGCTCACACTGCACTGCACACACACTGCTCATTGCTCACACTGCACACACACTGCTCACACTGACACTCACTGCACACAGCCCTCAAAATACACTCACATGTCAGCAGCCCACCCCCCCTCACATGTCAGCAGCCCCCCCCCTCACATGTCAGCAGCCCACCCCCTCACATGTCAGCAGCCCACCCCCCCCTCACATGTCAGCAGCCCACCCCCCCCTCACATGTCAGCAGCCCACCCCCCCCTCACATGTCAGCAGCCCACCCCCCCTCACATGTCAGCAGCCCACCCCCCCCTCACATGTCAGCAGCCCCCCCCCCCCTCACATGTCAGCAGCAGCCCCCCCCCCTCACATGTCAGCAGCCCACCCCCCCTCACATGTCAGCAGCCCACCCCCCCTCACATGTCAGCAGCCCACCCCCCCCTCACATGTCAGCAGCCCACCCCCCCCTCACATGTCAGCAGCCCACCCCCCCTCACATGTCAGCAGCCCACCCCCCTCACATGTCAGCAGCCCACCCCCCCCTCACATGTCAGCAGCCCAACCCCCCCCCCCCCCCATCCTCTTGCAGCAGCAGCAGCAGATCTGGCTGGGAGGACACAGACACGTTGCCACGCACCGCAAAACCAGGAGGCTGGGAGGGAGAGGGAGGGGGGCAGGTCTCTGTTTTGGGGTCACCCCTGTGCCCTGGCTGGGAGTGAGGGGGGCAGGTCTCTATGGGGGATCCCCCCTCCCTGTGAGGGGCAGATGAGGCTGGACAGAGGCAGCCCTGTCCACTCCCAGAATGCTTTGCTTCTAGCAGCATCTGGCTCCGGTCCCAGCTTTCCTCCTAGGGGGCTCCGTCTCCATTTTGCAGCCTCTCTGCAGCTCGGACTTGTGACCGTGAGTACACCGTGCTGCTGACATGTAACCCACCCTCCTGCACCCAGAGAGGGGCACTGCCCTGCGGGGGGCATACCTCGGGGGTGGGGTGGGGGGGGGATGGAGGGGGCTGAGAGGGAGAGGGAGGAGGGATGAATCGCCGCCATTTTTTTAAAACTTTTTAATTTAATTAACTCCCTCCCGATCAGGCACGCGGCGGCCATTTAAAAAAAAATAAAAAATAGCGCGACCCCGTTACTAACGCGGTGGTCTCGGGGTGGACCCCGAGGACCGCGTTATAACGGGGTTTACACATATATATATATATATATATATACACACACACACACACACACACACACACACACACACGTTTTACAGTGCTGCCTTTTATGTACTAGGGTGTTGTGTAAAGCAACGATGCTTAGAAAGGAGAATGGCAATCCTTTTTGTGCAAAACGCTATTTTCTTTACCTGCTTTCAAAACCAATAACCCAAATACCAAAAACAGGAAATACAATGAAACTGTAGGAAAGCATTTGCCATATGAGGAGTCTCTACTTTTGTAAATGCTTTGACGTGGGCACAAACTTTGTTTAAATGGTTGAGCTGATACCACTAGGACCATTCCCAGTTTCACCAGACACCACTGGGATCGACCCTGGCATTAGTGAGATCACCACTGGCATCACCAAGTGCCATGCCCAGAATGAGAAATAAGGATGATTAGGTATGGTGACCAGATTTCCCGGTTTAGCCAGCACAGTACCGGTTTTTAGGGCTCTGTCCTGTCTTTTTGAGGTGCTGTTCCAGTTTTCTATTGCGGCCGGCAAGCTCCGGTTCCACCATGCGCGACCGGCAAGCGCTCTTCGCGCATGCGTGACATTTGTCCCGGTTTTTGCCAGGACAAATATGGTCACCCTACCATTAGGAAAGTCACCCATTTTCCATACTTTCGCTAAAACTTGAATTGACATCATTTTTAAGTCTATAGTATTCCGTTCTGCCTATCACAGGCATTTTGATTTGCCCACATGACTTTTTCATCCATAATATAACCACCATTTTTTCCTGTATAGCGCTGACCGGGGATGCAGTGCTGTGCATAAAATTTTTGCAGGCACCGGTCACTGCCCCGCAAATATTACAATCATTGTTTTCAGAGTAGTGCCCTTACTCAGGAAGAGGTGAGTGACAATGAGAAGATGTTCCTTATTCAACGGCATTTTCTTATCATATTCAAATATGCGTGCCCTAGTACAGCGGTGCGCAAAGTGGGGGGCGGGAGATTTTTCTGGGGGGGGCACGGGGCGTTGCAGGGGCCCGCGCTCTTCCCCGAGGCATTCAAATTAAATGCTGGGGGATTGCGTCAGGCCTCTGCAACGCTATTACTTACCGCGACTCTGCCGGCATCACTCGTGTCCGGGGGTTATGTTACGTCACACGCATCAAATGACGTTGGGGGTCACGTGACGTGACCCTGCGGCGTCATTTGACGCTGCATCAAGGTAAGGGAGGGGGCGCGAGCACCAGCGGAGGGAAGGCAGGGGGGCGCAGCTGCAAAAGTTTGTGCTCCGTTGCCCTAGTACTTACTGTTGGCTTATAGAATAGGACTATTCATCCTCACCTCACGGCAAGGCAAAATATGGTAATCAATTTTGCCCTTATTGACTATTTGGCTCACGTTGTTCAACCTCCATTGTATCTGTTATAATCCATTTTGACTTGTCAGATGTGTCAGAAATCAGTTTAAGGAAATTGCGAAATCTGCTAACTTGTAGAAAAGATAAGAATAGGGCAATTGTTTAAAGAACATTTTGGGTACAACATGGAACCTATCAAGGTTATAGGCTTAGTGTCCAGACTTTTTGAGAAGTAATTTCCAAGGATGAGAAGTTATTGTCTCATTCTCTTAAACAAACTGCCGAGACATCTGTCTTTGGATATTTCATTTGATATTGGATAAGAAGAAACGCACAATTACAAATAAAGAACATTTATTTTCAAATGGAAGATGAGACTTTGTAAATAATTCGCCAGAGTGAGCGGTGCAGCGTATCACCGACAGCTGTCTGAACCAAGGTTTGAGGCACCTGTTGTCCTGAAATATAAGGGCACCCAAGCAAAGCAGAACACGGTGTGCTCATTGTTTAATATTACTGTACAACCCTACTTTAGATTATAAAAGGGGTAGCGGCAGGAGAATACATGATGACCAGTAAATCCTGCAGTCCGGACTTATGAGTGGAATGGCAGGTTCTGTGCATCTGTTCCTGTCAGCTGAGAACGTGTTAGGAAGATGTGAACATACAACATTGCGAACTCCTGCTGATTCATGTAATAATCCCAATTTCTTTTTTGCCGGGAAAGCACAGGCCACATTATTTCCTTCCTGGTGTTGTAGTGTGGCATTACATACATTAGTAAAGAAATAGACCTTGAGATATACTCATTAACCTCTGGGGTTTCTTATGTACAGATATTGGTTTCTAATCATGCCTACAGTGAGGGAACAGAGCTTCCTTAGGGGGGTTACTACATTGTTACTCAATATGATAAGCCTACCCTTATATACCCTTCATAATGGCAATAAATAATTCTGTCAGTGTTAGGTGGGCACCCCCCTACCCTATCCAGTTACCAAAACATTATTTTGCATCAATATTTATCCAAAACAGAAAAGTGTTAGAAAATGTCACAATGGATTAGGGGACCAGTATTTCTTTGTTTTATTAAGTTAACATTGAAAGGATAAAATCTCTACTAGACTGTTAAAAAGCTATTGGTATGGCTATGGTCCTGACAAAATGAGATATGACATGTCCTTTACATCTGGGTCCTGCAGGTGAAAAACAAAGCAATATATGTCATATGAAATAAAACTGGGATGTCAGCCAGTAGAGACAACCTGTACGTACACATCAGTGTCAAACCCACCATGAAGTCCTATACTGCAGCCTGCCCTGGGCAGTGTCAGAGAATGCAGCACAATGATGGGGAACTTCGCCACTGTAAAACTAAAACAAGCCTACACAAACATAGGAAAAAAGGTTACAAAAAATACAACACATATATAAAAAGATTTGATGGATCACATAGTACTGCCCAGCGGAATATGTTGGCGCCATACAAATAAAAGATAATAATAATAATAGTTAATATTAAAGCCATGAAAATAGAAGTAATTCATCCTGAACTGACGGAGCAGAACTCATCTATGAGTAATGTTATTTAGGTACAAACAGTAAGATTACATGCCAACATGCAGTACTATGGAAAAAATTACTTTAAAGAAACAATGCAAGGTTGTCTAAAAGAAAACAAAATCAACCCTGCCACTCACAAGTAATAATAATTAATATGCCAAATTGTACAGCAGAACCCATGGCGGAGGATGGCATCCCTTTAGAAACAGACGACAATACCAAAACCAAGAGCCATTCCAAGTAAGGCTAAAGCCCCGCTCCCAGAGTCAGCGCGCCCGCACTGCAGACAGGCGGGGCGCTGACATACACAGACCGCGATATGTGGTCTGTAGGGAGCCGGAGCGGGAGGTGGGCGGGAGTGGGAGGTTTGAGCTGGAGGGGGGGCGTGGCTTGAGCGGAGGGACCCGCTACTCTCCCCCCCCCTCCCTCCACGGCTCGGGCTGCTGATTGAAGGTAAGTAAAGCAACACACACAGACAGAGGCAGGCACTCACGCACACACATACACACACACAGACAGGCACGCACGCACTTAGACACACACACAGACAGGCACTCACGCTGCTTTCACTCCACACTCCTCCCCGCTCCCCGAAGCCTCTCCTCCTCCCGAAGCCTCCCCTCCCCATTGGCTCACAGCCATACCACGTGACCCGTCAACGCTAGGGATCACCATTCTCTTGTATCCCATAGCGGCTGACGCGCCACAGCATGTAGTCAGCTGTGCAGCCAGGGGGGACCGGGACCGGCTCCGCAGGATTCCCCTGCTGGTGGGGAACTCGCGTATGGCCGCCCGCGCCACCGAGCGCAGCGGGACCGAGGCCTAAGGGTTCATGGATCTGTCAAAAGGTTTTCCACCTTGCCACACACTATAAAATAGACACTTTTTTGGTAGTTCAGAGCCAGTTATATAATTAGACTTTTCTTGGCATTGCAGAGGACTCCCACTAGCCTGTTCTTGTGCAGACCCCTCAATGATCAACCATAAAAAGAGATGGTTACCTCCACCATTTTGTTTGATTGTACATTGATGTCATTTGTGACAGAAGAATAATCCTTGAACACCCTGCTTTTCTAGGCCTTTTTGTTATTTTTTTGTAAAGAGTCAGCTGTTATACCAGAGCAAATTAGTAACATATTTAAAGAATACTATGAAATACTATATAGCATGGGAAATATAAATATAGAGAAACAAATAAAACTATCAATAATTAGTGGCGAGCAATTGGAATTGATCAATTCTCCAATCACACCCGAGGAAGTCACAGGAGCAACCAAGAACCTGAAAAACTTCAAAGCCCCAGGCACTGACGGTCTCTCGGGAGAATACTACAAAATGCTTAGAGAAGAGATAAATGAATCACTGCCCTCTAGTGAAATGGCCCATATTAAAATAATTCATAAACCCGGGAAGAACCCACTACTACCCGAGTCATATAGACCAATTTCCCTGATCAATCAGGACATCAAACTCTTTACCAAAATAATGGCAGACAGATTGGCCTAGATACTACCCGCAATTATACACGTAGATCAATCGGGATTCATTAAAGGCAGATCCGCGTTGAAGAATATAAGAAAGGTCATCTCCGTAATAAAAGGAGGCACAAATAAATAAATTAAAGCACTCATCCCTGATGGCCATCGATGCCGAGAAAGCATTTGACAACATACATTGGGATCATGTTATACTTTGGAAAAAATTGGATTTAAAGGGAAGTTTAATGATGTAATAAGGACCCTATATAACAAACCTAAAGCTAAAACTATTGGGGCTGGATGCCTGTCCGAATCCTTTGCACTACACAGAGGCACAAGACAAGGATGCCCGCTGTCCCCCTTACTCTTTAATCTTGCTATAGAGCCTCTAGCCCACTTTCTGCGACAGCTAACAAAATTTGAGGGAATAAAAGATGGGAAAAAACAATTTAAAATTAGCAATGCGCAGGGACTATATTCTTCTATTCTCATCTAACCCCAATAGATCATAAGAGAAAATCCTTGAGACTATCACAAGGTTTGGCTCCTTTGCTGGATTTGAAATAAATGTATCTAAAACCGAGCTCATGTACATAAACACACAAGATAGAGCCACAAAAAACAATAGACTACCGATAAAAGTAACAAAAGGCCCAGTTTAAATACCTAGGAATACACCTAGAAGCAGATCTCACGAAGCTATATGAAAATAACATCAAGCCAATAGTTTAAAAAAAATCCTGGAAGAGTTGAGATCCTGGATGACATTCCCACAGTCCTTTTTTGGCAGGGCATGTGTCATAAAAATGATATTCGCAAGGCTGCTATATCCCCTCCAAACACTCCCAATACTAATCAAACATAGCGATGTTAATGAACTAAAAATAAGGGGATGAGTAAATTCTTTTGGCAAGAGAAAAAAAAAACCGAGAATAGCGCTAATAAAATTACAGATGACCAAAGAAAAGGGAGGAATTAACATACCAAATATACAAGATTATAACCTAGCCTGCATACTAAGACATGTGGGGGATTGGACCCAAGAAAAAGATTATTACTCCTCCCCAGAATTAAAAAAAAACACTTTCCGGGTAAATTCACACTGGCAGAACTACTACACACAAACTGGAATAAAATGTCCCAAGAGATCAAATCCAACGTACTAATCAGGGATCCAGTGGTTACGTGGCAAATAATTAGGAAAAAGTTTACATTGTCATACACGATTTCCAGATTCCTACCTATACAGGGAAATCAAATGGCTCCCCCCCCCCTCCGGGAAAAGAACCCAAACCACTTTAGCAGTTGGGGAGAAAAAGGAACAAGAAACCTAGGAGACATTATAAATAAGGAGAAGAATGAGTTTGTCATTCATTGAGCTAATCTCAACATATAATATACTGGAAAATCAGGCATTCCAATACATCCAATTACTAAACTATGGGAGAAAACTCCAAGGCTACAAAAAGCATATACTAGAAACAATGCAATAGACACCTATTTCAGCCAAGACACAGATACCAGATACACGCTAGCTGACATATAAAAATTAGAGACCAAGACACAGAGGAAAAAAAAAAACAACAACAAAATCGAGAATCATGGCAACAAGACTTCCAAGAAGTTCAGACGATGGAAGATCTAACTATTGGATATGCCAGGACTTGTAAAATAATTACATCAGAAAACTGGAGAGAAATGCAATTCAAGATAATGCATAGGGCATATATACCCTTCAGACAAAATCACGAACATAGAAGCAGACACAACGAAATGCCCCGAATGCAACCTCCCTAATAAATCTAACCTCAAGCACTGTCTCTGTACATGCAAAAAAATTAACGAGTTCTGGACACAGGTCCTACAATATATTAAAGGAATCACGAAAATTAGCTGGGTAAGACACCCCCTTCCCATGATATTTGCCAATACGGAACCTTGGATAATCAAACAAAATAGGGGAGCGACAAATTTGACCTAAAATGGGAGATGATTATAAACTAATTTCTCCAGCTAGAACAAAATTAATTCAGATGTCAACCGAGATAAGAATATAAACAAACGGATGGGAATCCTGATAAAGGAAATAGAAAATAAGGAGAACGACCTGCAACACAACGTAGCAAAACATAACAAAGCACAACAGACCAGACCAAAAACTAAGAGCCTAGGCAAAGTCAAATACAAACACGATAATCAAAAGAAAGTACGGGAGTCACAAGCAAGCTATGAAACAAGGTTTTGAGTTAAATAGTAGAGGTCTATTAGATCAAGACCAGGTATAAGTTCAGAAAGGAAAAAAAGGGGTATAGCAAATATGTATTGGAATAAGTAAGACATGTAAATACAATATGCTACAATTAAAAGTATGAAATGTAGGTGCAAATACCCTAATAAAAAGATACTTTATATAAAAGAGTCAGCTGTCATTGATCTCCTTCCGGCCGGTCCGGAAACAGAGACTCCTTTCAGCAAAATAGTTGAACTAAACACCCCTTGGGATGCATTTGTGCATCTATGTATAGGATGGGAACTCCTGTATTGATAAATCTGCAGCGTTTCCTTAATACTTTGATGCATTGTGGAAATTGGATCTCCATGTAAAACTGGGCAAACTGCTAGACATGCTGTTTAGGAAATCCGGAGACTGTTTCTGCTGAATCAATACAGGAAAAAGTGGTGGCAATGTGAGAGATGGAAGAGGGGCTGTGCAAAAAGTCACACGTGGCACTCTAGAGAGGGTGCAATTGCAATTAAGTGCATTTGCTTTCAAGGCTTTGAAACATTCTATTTATGCATTTCAGTAACTGCGCGTGCATTTTATGTTACTGAAAGGTCATTCAATTTAAGGAGGTTATAATGTACATCTAAACACATTGTTTAAAAGCATTCTCACTCAATATTGTAAACATTATTACCTATTATATTATACACCCCCAATAGCATGAAGGTAAGGTTTCAGGGCAAGGGTGGCCAACTGCAGTCTTCAAGGGCCAACAAACAGGTTGGGTTTTCAGGATATCCCTGCTTCAGCACAGGTGGCTCAGTCATTATGAATGAGCCACCTGTGCTAAAGCTAAGATAGCCTTAAAACCTGACCTGTTGGTAGCTCTTGAGTACTGGAGTTGGTTAACCCTCTTTCCGGGTAAGCGAGAGAGTAAGAAGTAGTGTAAGCCTCCTCCCAGTTGAATTGAATGGTGTTTATACCGGATTCATTCTCGCTCGCCAAAACAAAATCAGCAAATTGGCTAAAGCATGTTAATGTAAATGACTTGTTAGTGTTTAGAGTTTCGTGTTTCTTTTGATTTCATTCTATTTTAAGAATTTGCAGACAGTTAAGGAAATAAATGTTCACCTGTGTAAAGCCGCACTGCATGAATACAGACCATCACCCTCTTTAAGGTATCTCTGAGTATTGTTATACTGCACATGCCTTGTCCATGGAAAACATGGACCCCCAAATATACTAGTCCAAACTCTTGGGATCTTGCCAGCGGTCGGCGATCACAACCGTGATCATATAGTTTACAATCATTTTTATGGATTATGGCAAGTTATATGATATTATGGTAAGACAACTTGGCAGACCACAGTGAGTGACGGTACCATGCTCTTTTCTATAAGAAGGCCATGAGTGCGATTTGAAGACAGGTCTCCAGTGCATGGCTCCACAGTATGGAAGCCACTGGCACTGAAGGCTCCAACATGTTTAGCACAAGTAGTAACAATTCTTCAAAGATTCACAGTGTTTTGCATTACAATAGGAGCGGCAGACACCCATTCGGAAGCAGTAGGATAGTCAAGCTGCCCTGAGCCCTAAGCGAAGGGAAACCGTGACCTTGGGCCAGGCTCCCCCCTCACATTCGCGTTGGCTCCCTGGCCTCTCTCTTCCTCCTCCCCCTCCCCCAGTCAGGAGGCAGGGGGGAAGGGCGAGGGAGGTTATATAGCAATACAGCAGTCTGGAGCTACGTGTCAGCTGTAGGTCTGGGGCCACGTGGCTGGCCATAGCAGCGTCTGTGGCTCAGCTGCTCATGGGGGCTGGCGTGCCGAGTCCCGTGCGCCAAGGAAGGAACAGCAGCATTTGGGAGTAAATGAAGGACCTTGGCCCCTGCATTCCTCCCTGGCTACAGGCCCCTTTCTTCCTTCCCTGATAATAAGTGGGGGGCACTACTTGCGTGGAGGGGCTCCCACTGGAGTGGGGGGCTCCATTGGGGCCCAGACATGTGAGTCCCCACTGGGTTGGTGAGCCTCTACTTGGGTGGGGGACCCCACTTGAGCCCACACTGGTTCATCTGGGCCTTAATGGAGCCCCCACAGGAAAGGGAGTCCACACTGGGACGAGGGGGCCCATGGCAGTTGATGGGGTAAGGCTCACCTGGCTCCCTCCCCCCCTCTGGGTTGGGGGGGAGAGGGGGAGGGGAAAGAGAGGAAACTCCCTTGGGGCCCCCACTGGGTTGGTAGTCCAATGGGCCCAGCTTGTTCCCCAATGAGAAGGGTGGACCAAAAGGTGCCCTTTTCACTGGAAGGGGGCAGAGGCCCCCACTTGCACCCCCCAATGGGGTGAGAATGAGGAGACCCCACTTGGGCTGAGCTCTCACTGGAATGAGGAATGGGGGGTCCCACTTGAGCCCCTCTATGGAGTTAAAAGGGGATCTCTGCGAGTTGCTCCTTGGAGCGGGGGTGCGCAAACTTTTCTGTTTGCACCCCAATGCCTGCTCGCGCACCCTGCCCCTATCCTTTCATCCGGCATCGGTGGCGTCATTTGACGTCAAAATGTGATGTGACGTCACATTGCCATTTGACCCTGCGGCGTCACTCGACTCCACGTTGTAATTGGTGATGCGTCGCCAGAAGCCGCCGGAGAGAAGGTAAGAGACAAACAGAGGCGTTGCCCACTCCCCCAGCATTTTATTTAAATGTTGTGGGGAAGAGCGCAGGGCCACTGCAAGCGCTGCTCTCTCCCCCCCCAGTTTGCGCCGCCTTCATTAGAGGAAAGGGGGGAGTGCGTGTTGCCCGCAGTGGCAGCAGGGGAGGGACAGGGACGCATCCGTGTACGGGGCTAAGTAGAGGGCTTGGGCCCCTGCGTACCTCCCCTAGCTAGACCACATTTTCTTTCCCCTCTACAGGACGGGACGCCCCCACAGTGGTGGGAGACCCCACTTGAGCCCCCACTTGGGAGAGGAAGGGGGGAGTCTCTGTGAGTTGACCTGAAGAGGAAGGAGACAGGAGACGTCCAACGCCCCCCAGGAGTGTGGCAGATCAGAGAACGACTGGGGGTAAGAAGAGGGCTTTGCCTCCGGTGTCTCCCTGTAGATCCCCTAAGGTTTCCCCCCGGGCTGGTCCACAAGGGGGGGGAGGGTCTGGGCCTAGGGCACTTATACCCATGGTAGCAGGGGCTCATGCTCTGTGGGGTGCAGGTCAAGCAGGAGGTCAAGGAGAGCAGGCTGTGGCATCAAAGCTGCCAAGGGCCCTGAGGGGTCTGAGCAGGCCTGGCAAGGGGGCCTGCAGAGGTTAATGTGGCAGGGGCGTTGGGCAGACAGCAATTCCCAATACGGCCAGGCTGGGTTCATTATTAAGGGTGGCGGAAGCATGGGGTGCAGGGGTCACAGTCAGTGGCTGCACGCTCGGCACTGGCAGGGGCCTCGCAGGCCGTGGGGGCCAGCCCAGCTTCAGCAGGGGTCACGCAATTAGTAGTGGCCAGCCATGTTTTACAAGAAAGCAATGTGGCAGGCGTGTTTTACAAGAATGCATACATGTGCCATGCCAGGCTTCTGGGGATGCATGTTTGCCGAGGTAAAGGATACAATTTGGGCAAGGGAGTATGTAGAATTGCTACTTTAAACCATTCTGACTCCGATTCAGTTAGTAGCGATTTGTTCAGGTCCGGTGGGGTACACTTGTCGGATATTGGTGCCGATCTTTGCAAGATGTTCTCATGAGGGTCCTAGCAGGTCTGTCAGTACGGTGCTAGTTTAAGGGGAATTTAATAGCCCCGCAGGTGCCGGCAGTTGGGGGGTAAGTGTGCTTATACTTGCCAGAAGGGGCTCCGTTCTTGGTAAAGCCCAGTGGGGCTGAGAGAAGCAAGTGGGCGAGGAGAATTTAAACGCGACTTCCGGGAGCCCACTGGCGTCAAGGTCAGGTCACGTGGGCCCGGCTTAGCTGCCACGGGTCATTGGTTCAAGGACCCGTGATCTTTAACCCAGCAATCTTACCAATAATTTAATGGTTTAATAAAAAGCCCTGGCCTTGTACCTCCAGACCTTGTCTTCTCGTTATGTGTGTGTTATTTATGTGGGTTTCTGGGTACTTAGGGTGAAGGGGAGTGAAGCTCTATCGCAGCCTCCCAGGTCACGGGGGGTGTACTGTACATGCAACAACACGCTGTCTTATGCCAAAGGTGAAAAAAATAACATGACATTTCAGGTGCTCCAACTGGAGCTCGTTATCAAAAATCACACTGCGGAGCAATATTTACTAAGAAATCTCGCGTATCACTGCAGACACATCTTGAGATAGGAGGGTTGCTCAATAATTGTCTGCTCACAGAACAGGAACGGATGTAGTGGAGACAGTTGAAATAAATGTTAATTCCTTAGTACTGTATTTTCATTTAGTACAATAAAGAGAAAGTTAGTACGTTTTATGTGTGCCCAATATTTTGCAAACTGACCGACCTGACTGCCAGAATTCGGTAAAACGCGCTGCCATATCTTGCAGGCCGCTCCGGAAACAAGATACAAATAGATACAAAAACAGTATGTATTTCTACAATGAATGCATGATGTATCAGAACAAATGTTTTCGATGTGACGGGCCAAAAAGGCATAACATGAGATAAATATTGTAATAAAGCTTGGGATAAAATACATGCAAGTGTTTTGCCATCTGATGGATGTGTGTGTGTCACTATTCTAAGGGAACAGAAGGTGTCCCAGAAGTTCATTGAACTCATTTGCATCTGAATTTGGCTTTCAACTGACATGGCAGGATCCAAAAAAAAACCTAAGAGATTGAACATTGAAAAGACTGGAGAAGCATACAAACACATTTCATAACATGGCTGGTGTGCGAGATAAGTAAATAGACATGTGCACCATATTATACCATTTATTTTTATTCCTGACCAATCATTTCTATGTTTGCATAGGCGGAAAAACATTTATACACTAACATAATCTATACATCAGAAACACACCAATCCAGCTCAGACATTTCATTCCCCTGTCTATATAAAACTATTCTCTATCCATCCATATCCTCACGCATGGATTGTCAACCATGTACTGCAAGCTTGAGAAGATTTCTCAGCGTTTAAAGGCCAAAGCCCATTTCATTTTCAAAGCGCAGAGTGAAACAAACCCCATCATGGAGAGAACTAGGATCCACGTTTCTTCATTCGCTTATGAAGTGGGAGACACCCTTTGTGAACCCAGTGATATCTCGCAGTACCCAAAAACGAGGCCGCATTTTTCTGCACCTCAGCAACAAAAGTTAGCTCGTGAACAGAGAGTTTGTATAGCAAGATGTTCAGTGAAGTGTATACTAGCAGCTATCGTTGGATCTGGAATGATTACGGGACATGTACCCAGCATTCACATGATGCATACAAGACTGGCATGGTGTGCATTCTCTGTACATCGCCCTTCATAAGCACCAAACATTTACCATATTTTAAGAGCAATGGCTCATGGAATAATCTCATACTTTACATCTACAATGCATAGATTTGTTTGTTGTGTGACTGCAAATCAGACAACACCTACCAATATTTAAATAGTTATACACAATATTGAAACATAATGCTTACTGTCCAATTGCATTTATTTCTCTAGAGACCTTCCGAGCACAAAATCCTCCAAGAAACTGGCCACAAATGGTTAGAGAATCCCACGCCAAAGCATTTGCTGCTTACTTCTAACCTGTATTTATTTGCAAGCACCAGCCTCTCCCCAAGTAAAAAAATAAATAAAAAAATAGGCAATATACAGAATTAATTCTTTCCCATCATCCCTCGTGGTGTAAGAACGGGTCAGTAATGATGAAATAATCACTGCCCTATTACAAGAAATGTCGGTAACACTGCTGGGCAATGTATTCCTTTACAAACAATAAGGGCTGCTGCTTTGACTTGAGGCTGACAGCACAAAGAGCCCTTTCCCGGTGCCTGCTCTGCATGTAGAAACGCTCCCTGCACTGCAGACACACATTAGGATGCCTGTTAAATAGCACTGCTGCTTACAAGCAGAAAATCCATTTACCTTTCTGTGGTCTGATGATAAAAGATTCCGAGGCTCCGTTGACGAGGCGACAGTATCCATCTATCAAGTCCGCCATGTTCTCTGCGATGGTTAGGGATGGGGCTGTCACTGTCAGAGGCTGAGGGAAGAAGACCGAACCAACAAAGGGGCATTATTGATGTCCTTCGTGTGTCACAGAACAGCTGCATAATGACATCAGAGCTTGAGAACAGAGATTAGGTGGCGGGATATGCAATACACACAAAGGTACTCAGAAATCACATGTATTCCTCATTATGTTATCTGGCTCGGGTGTGATAAGCAGCAGTGTGACATGTACACCTCTTATGTACCAGCGAGCAAGGCGACTATTACAGGGCCGCTGGCATTAACTCATCTCGCAATGCGGTGCGGGGCTTTTTGGCAGCGAGACAGTAAAATCCTTACATGAAACAATCTAACAGCAAAGTGGTTAAAATGTTTATACTAGAACATGTGTATTGCAACATTAAAAACAATCATGTGCGTGTTTGGGTCTATTCTGAATAGTGAAAGTTAGGCAATGTCTAACTAAACATGGGGGGGCAACTCTAGTCCTCAAGGGCCACCAACAGGTCAGGTTTTCAGGATCTCAGCTTCAGCACAGGTGAGTTAATCAGTGGCTCAGTCTGACTGTGCTGAAGCAGGAATATCCTAAAAACCTGACCTGTTGGTGGCCCTTGAGGACTGGAGTTGCCCCCCCACCCCCCTTAACCTAGATGCATCTGCCAAGCACAATCCTTTTTAATTTGCACTAATCTGTCCATTTGTATTAAATCTAAAAGCCAAATAAAATGTGTGGAGCTGTGTAACAAGGACTTATCCCTGTTTTACAGAAAAGCTGCGTTGAGCTCTGAATCCAGCATGGAGCTGGTTAACTGCAGCCACACAGTTAGCCAGTCTCCACCTGGACTAATCAGAGCTCTGCGAAAGAGCGTCATGTGAGACACAGAAGAGAGATTTCCTTAGCACAGTTACAACTGGGCTGATGAAGGAGAGGAGAGTCTTGAGAGCCCAGGAGATCTGTGTTCTGAGATCAAGACACCCAGACACCCAAAGACCTATATTTCCTGGACACAGAGGACCCAGGAACCTGCCAGAGACTGACATGGAGGGCCACCTGCTTTAAGGTACCTCTTGAGACTTTGGGGTTATAGGCTGGTAATGGGATTATCCCTCCAGCCCTGCAGATAGGGACTGGAGAAGTAAGTTAGCCCTTACAAAGGGATAGGGGTTTGTTATGTTGGTATATTTTTGTTTGCTGTGCTGTTTAAAAGTGGCAGGCTCAATAAAGCCATATGTTAATTTCACCCTAAATGGTCTCTATTTGCATACCTCTGCACACATCTCTTACGAGAAGTATCGTAGAACTGAACATACATCAACACAATTACATTTTTCTTTCCAGCATGTTATTTGGTGGCCGCAAGGCCGTGTCAGACAGATTGCACCAAAGCCGTCAAGATGACAGGCATGAAAAACCGTGGACATTGGCCATGAAATACACATCTTCATTCATAGCGGCAACCCCTTGGTTAAAAGTTGCATAAACATAATAATAATATCTTCATTTATTTAGATGTTATGTTGTATTTGCACATTCCAACACGTTATACTAATGTATTTTGCCAAGAGTAAAAATCAACGTTTCAGACCCCAGCGAGTCCTGACAAACGCCCCCTCCCCGGGTCCGAAACATGCTGACTCTCCCACCCCACGTGTAGGGTTTTGTTGTGCACCTCAGCAGACGACATCTTGAGGAGTGCTGATCTGCTGATCTGACGTATATATTCACACGCAGGAACGCACCTCAAGATCAATTTATACAATACCCTGATAAGTGGCTGAGAGAAGGCAAAAGCGTGTGAGTTAAAGGAGGAGGAGGAAGGTTAGAGGGCAAAATAGAGTGGAGAGATTCAACGGAAAGATAAGCGCAACAATGTGAGAAGAGAGAAATCTAACAGCAGAACGGGACAGATAGAAAGTTGATCATGGACTTGGAGAAGTCAGACTGACAGATATACAGAGATAGAAGATTCCCAATTTTGGAGAAATAATTTGACATGGAGGTACTGTATAAATTTGGGTCATGCACAGCAATCGTGTAGGGAGGTTTTTTCACGGTACACATCTAGCAAGACTTGGGACGTCTGATCCGGACACATGGATCCCCCGCAGCCGGGCGACAGCAAGTCTCGCTACATCTGTAGGTGCGCCCGATAGAAAGCCAAGCCCAGAATATCAAAAACTATTGAACGAGGCGAGGATTTCAGAGACTTCGGTTGTTATTTTTTTACAAAAACTTTTACACAATAAAAGAAAAACCTAATTCAATATTCATTGTGATATGATGAATCTACTCTTCACAATGTGTAACTAAAATGAGAGAGTATGTACCAAGTATATAAATTACTAACCCTAGCTACTCAAACAATTTAGGATTAACCCTTCCGTTGCCAGAAAGGCCTGCAACCATTGGTCCAAGTGTGATAGCACTAGGGCAGTGGTTCTCAATTATTTTACGAGCAGGGGCACCCAGAAGGATCTTTAAAATCTTGGGGCACTTCTGCTCTTCAGACCTTACAAATCCCCCTCCACACTTACACACTCACCCTTCCTTTCCAAAAGCACACACCCCACCCTCTTCTCCCACACTCCCCTTTCACCCCCTCACATCGCTCCTCTTGCTCACACACCACATGTACCCACACTTCTCACACAGCACACATCCACTTTCTTAATCATAAACCCCAGTGTTATCCACCTTCTCTTACTTACACCACATACGCCCTCACAAAGCAAAGCACCAACGTCTCTCCACACACATCACACACACCTCTCTTCCCTCACACACACCTCAAACATGTCAAGAAACGGGTGCATGTTATTGTAACAGAATTATTCCAGATGCTGGATTCTTCTTTTTATTGACTTAACCGGGCTCAGAAATAACAAGTGATCTAAACCACGTTACTTCCGTGTGGCAACTGCTTCTCTGGCGGCACATGTGGTAAATAAAGTCTTAGAAGTTTGGTATCGAACATTTGTAACAGTGATTTTACCTCTGAAGCTCCAGCAATTTTGAGCTGCAGAATCCCCTTCCTGTCCTTCTCCTCACTGCTCGAATACTGGATGGTCTGAACCTGAGTAAAGTCTGCCAAATGAGTAGGCTGAAAAAGAGGACATTTATAAAGTCACAATTATATGATATTATATTGGCAGTATTAAAGCAAAGCGCTCGTTTTGTAAAAAAATAAATAATATATGTATAAACAAATACATGAAACAAATGTATATAAAATAAATACATACGAGCGCGCATGTGTATATAATACACACAGAGAGACACATATACACACACACACACGTGCGTGAGTGTATACACACACCTTATAATATGAGAGATTTACTCATCAGTTATCATTAATAGTATGTGTAATAAAGATGGCGGGGGATATGAAGTATTTTAAGAATCTGGTACTGCAGGGGTTAATGTGGCTACACTTTGACAAACTACAAACAAATGGTTTTAAGGCCTGCCAGACCAGGCCTATGTTGTATGGGACTGATAGAATCTATTTGTTTTGCCAGAGATGGCTCTTCTGACACGCAAGTAAACAGGACACTTATAAAGGTACTTTCAAAGCATTCTTGGAAGAGTTCTACAGAGCGCCAAGGGGCGCCAATATAGGAAATATGGAATCCGGGACCTGATACCTATTCTGGAGTATAACGTTTCAATATTTGTAATCGTGTCAAGGATAAGAATGCAGTAAGTCCCAACACTTGACGTTTTGAAGTTGGCAAGGGACAGATCTCCATTTATTATTCAAATTTAGGGCAAGCTTGTCAAATATTAGTATTGTTACATTCAGCAAACTCGGCTGAATCTATTGATATGACTCACGTTTGTCTAAGTATTAGACAAATTAAGATACATGGTCTTTTATACATCTAGTCAGACTTTAAATGTCAAGAAAGGTTGTTTTTGCTTCTTCTAAGTGGTAAAACTGTCAACCCTGTGGCTGATTGATGACAGAGGTGGGCTTACGGTGTTCTCAATTAAGGGGAGTTATAATTAAAAAATAGGGCTTTATATTCTGAGTTAGAATACAACAACGAGGTGTTATGGGATCAGATACGCAAGTTCTCATCTTTGCTATGCCAGTGACCTCTCTGGGAAATAACCTATGACATGGTAAAGTATAGAAATTTCTATCTATGTTTGATCCTTTTATGTTAAGAAACTGTTCTGCATTCATTGTAACTGTATGTTCTTGTAATAATCTTTTTCTGGATTCTAAAGCGCTATATATATATATATATATATATATATATATATATATATATATAAAAATAATCTTTTATAAGTAATGCTTTGAGCTCTGAATGAACTGTTGCACACTTTGTAGAGAGTAACTTACATTTTCGGACACATTTTGCTACAACACGTGTGTGCCAAGTACATAGATTTTCAATAATAAACAGGGACCTTAGACCCTGTCAGATATGTATATTTACATTTTGTCTGCATATTTCATGGGTCGTTAAAGCGGATTAGATAGCAATTGAGTAAGGGGTTCATATTAACTCACTCAAAATACCTTGCACAGGAGAATGGCGAGTTGGCTAGTTTAGCCGTGTGTATTAACCCTGCTTGCATAGATCAGTAACAGGATCACAAGTGTGCGGTCTGTGACAGATGGTATATTGGGACCGAGTGAGGGGAGATATTGTTAATTTGAGGGACCTGTGTGGAAGGTGAAAAGTGGGACAGCTAGAGAGCCGTGTATTGACCCTTGTCCCGTATACAGGTCACGTGCTCACAGGTGTGCCGTACGTGACAGTATATCTTATTTCCTTTATTCCACTGGAAGTGGATGTCTATGCTTCCCAACCGTCCCACTGTTTATACCAGTGATCATGATGTACATGCACACAAGATGAAGAGGATGGGAAGGAAGAGGAGGGAGGTGGCAGAGTGGCACTAAGTGTCCGAGTGGAAGCAGAGAGGATGACCGCAGTGACTGAAAGCATGATTACAAAGTGTGTGTGTGTATGTTTGTGGGTGTGTGTGTGTGGGGGGGGTGGGGGGGAGTGTGTGGTGGGGTGTGGTGTGTGTGTGGTGTGTGGTGGTGTGTGTGTGGGGGGCAGGGGGTGTGACAGATCAGAGCTGGTGCTGACGGGAGCCATTATCCTACGTTCTTTGCATTTACCAGACCACATTCTGTGTGCCACTAATTGCAACCCTTTCAGGAGCACATACAGATGTAGCAAACTTTAAGGTTTCCAGCACTGGGGTAAGTTGTGGTCATGCAACTGCGGCTGCCCCAGTCACAGGAGGATTTTAACACTGTGGAGGGTCTGATTCGTAGGACCCCCTGCAGTGCGACTGCGGCAGACACCATCTCCGGTGCCGCAGACTTTCATTTTTTCGGCCTCTGTAGCGTAGACAGCAAGTCTCGCTACATCTCTACATCACGTAAAGAATTAAGATATTGACACACTGAGCAAGAGCGCTTTACAATCTATAACATTCTTGCAGCAGAGCATCTATTTAGTGTCTCACAACAATCAATCTATGGATCAAAACTGCACTTTGTGCTAAGATCCACGATCAGAATAATATGTGCCTATATACAGTGACAAGAAAAGGTGAACCCGTAGGATTTTCACACATATCACATATCGAAACCTTAAGTGTTATTAGATCTTAATCTAAGTCCCCATAATAGATAAAGATAACCTGATCAAACAAATGACACACAAACATGATACTTTTTCCACTTTTATCAACAAATGATTCAACATTCAATATCCATGCGTAAAAAAGTATGTTACCCTTTAGATTCATTACCCCTTGAGTAGCAATGACTTTAACGAAGCGTTTCCTGTAACTACTGGTCAGTCTCTCACATCTGTAAGGAGCAATGGGCACAAATTCCTTAAAACCGAACTGCTTCAACTCAGTGACATTTGAGGGCTTCCTTGCATGGACAGGTCGCTTCAGGTCCTGCCACAACATTTCAATGGGGTTTAGGTCTGGACTTTGAATAGGCCATTCTAAAAACACGGAATTTCTTCTTCAGTAGCCATTTCTTTGAAGATCTGCTCATATGTTTAGAATCATTATCTTGCTGCATGACCCACTTTGGTTTCCACGGATGGATGGGCTGACATTCTCCTCTAGAATGTTTTGATACAATGCAGAATTCATGGTTGTGTCAATGATGGCAACCCATCCAGGTCCTGAGGCAGGAAAGCAGCCTCAAAACATCATACTACCACCACCATGCTTGACGGTTGGGATGAGGTTCTTCTGTTCAAAAGCAGTTTTGTTTTCGCCAAACATAACGTTTCTCATTGAGGCCCAAAAGTTCTACCTTTGACTCGTCTGTCCAGAGAACATTGTTCCAGAAGTCTTGTGGATCATCTATGTGCTCTTTGGCAAACTTCAGATGGACAGTAATGTTCTTTTTAGAGAGAAGTGGTTTCCTCCTGGCTATCCCTCCATGAACAACATTCTTGTTCAGTCTTTTTCTGATACAATGCAATAACGATAAACAGCACTCACACTAATGAAATAAAGTATACAATGCGGGGTGCCAAGGACTAGAGAGGATCCAATCCCTCTCAAAACAATAAAAAATACTGAATAGTCCAGCACCCCCTATATAAAGGATTCAGATCACTGGTATAGAACCAAAAAGGTAAGTTTTAATATATGCACAAACGAATTTAAAAAAAGCATACAATACCACACATGGAAAACTACAATAACATAAAGGTAGTACCATATATGGGGTGTTTGGGGGGAAAAAGTGGAACAAAACAAGGGGGGGGGAACAAAACAAGGGGGGGAACAAAACAGGGGGGGGGCACCTTCTGGACATATCCTGCATTCCTATGTCAGTGCTGGTAACCTGCTGCATACTGCTGTACACCTATATCCACCTTCTGGACGAATCCTGGGTTCCAGTGTGATTGCTGGTGATCTGCTGCCTGCTGCTGTGAATTGACACCCAAGTACACCATGGAGTACCACTGAGCATGAGGCTTACACTGATCTCCACACATCACGGGGACTCTCCATGGCAACTGTTCCTGTTTACACTTAGAATGGAAGTGAACTGGGGCGCTCCCTTTACACAATGCTTGAAACTGAACAGAAGAATAAGGTCACAAATAAATATACATATACCACACTTCAAATGCTCAGTGTCTGCTGCTCAACCCCTGGAAAGGATCTTCCCACGATCCTCAAGAAAACATAGGTAGAAAGAGAGACAGAGGGGCGCAGACAAGGGTCAGAGTTAATATCAGACCAGTAGTTGAAAACACATACAATAGTAAACCAATGGTTAAGAGCACAGGGGTGATAAGAGTATAACGTAATATACGTATAGTATGTTTGGTACTGGGAAGTACTATAGGTATCTTTATTTTCTTTCCTTCTTCTTGCTAGTCAGTCATGCTCCTTCTCCCTCTGTACATCATGCATGGGCCACTCAGGGCGCATGTAGTGGAAGACAGCGCCACACAGATGAATACAAATACGTTTATTTGGCAAAGAATGTGTGACAACAATTCACTCACATGTAAAAAACTGCTCAGGGTGAACAGTCCTGTAGACCGGACGCGGCGAACAGGAGCACACTGCACCGGAGAGCGGGAGGTTGACGTCGGCGTCCCTGAGCAGTTTTTTACATGAGTGAATTGTTGTCTCACATTCTTTGCCAAATAAACGTATTTTTATTCATCTGTGTGGCGCTGTCTTCCACTACATGCGCCCTGAGTGGCCCATCCATGATGTAGAGAGGGAGAAGGAGCATGACTGACTAGCAAGGAGGAGGGAAAGAAAATAAATATACCTATA